>NC_086320.1:175966837-176211837 GCF_036172605.1 Pelobates fuscus | reverse complement strand
ATAAAATCCATTGATAGATTAGACCAAGGTCTCTCGGGAACGGGCAACGGGTGCAACAGCCCACAAGGAACTCTACGAGAAGTTTTCATACATGCACAAGTAGTACAAGCACTTATATAGTCAGTAACATCCTTACGTAAGGTATCCCACCAGAAATACCGAGAAACGGCTGACACTGTTTTGGAAATACCAGGATGTCCAGCAGTCTTAGTATCGTGATAAAGTGACAGAATATCCCGTCTCTCGGGAATGTCAACGAACAATTTATCATTAGGCCTCTCGCTGGGTGCCATGCCTTGTTTCGCTTGTATGGCCTGCAAGAGGGACGAGGAAATAGACAATATAGTAGTTGCTATTATCCTGTCTGGGGGAATGACAGGAGTGACATCAATCTCCTGTTTGTCAATAGTCTCGAATTGTCTGGACAGAGCGTCCGCTTTGGTGTTCCGGTCACCTGGCCTATAGGTGATTATATAATTAAAATGAGACAAGAACAGTGACCACCTAGCCTGCCTTGAAGACAATCTTTTAGCTTCGCTAAGGTAGGATAGGTTCTTATGATCTGTAAATATGAGAATAGGATCCTTAGTTCCTTCTAGCAAATGTCTCCATTCTTTGAGTGCTAAAATGATAGCAAGGAGTTCGCGATTACCCACATCATAATTCCTCTCTGCCTTGGACATTTGTTTAGAAAAGAAGCCACAAGGATGCAATGGCTTGTCAGGAGACTCTCTTTGGGATAAGACAGCACCTACCCCTATATCGGAAGCATCAACCTCAAGTATATATGGCAATGAGGGGACAAGATGCTGTAAAATAGGGGCAGAGGCGAACGTAGTTTTAAGAAAGTCAAAAGCCTGAAGTGCCTCAGTAGACCAGACACGTGTATTGCCATCCTTTTTAGTCATACGAGTAATAGGCGCTACTATAGACGAAAAACCTTTGATAAAACGTCTATAATAATTAGAGAAACCCAGAAAACGCTGGATGGCTTTCAGACCTTGCGGCAGAGGCCATTCTATGACTGCAGCGAGCTTCTGGGGATCCATCCGAAAACCCTCGGCGGAAATCAAATACCCTAGAAACTGGACCTCGGACTGGTCGAATAGACATTTTTCTAATTTGCAATAAAGACCATTAGCAAGAAGGGTCTTCAGAACTGTCGTAACATGTCTGTGATGAGTGTGAATGTCTGTAGAATATATTAAAATGTCATCCAAGTACACAATAACAAATGAATGAATAAAGTCCCTTAAGACATCATTAATAAATTCTTGGAACACTGCTGGGGCATTGCAAAGCCCAAATGGCATGACGGTATACTCATAATGACCTGACCGAGTGTTAAAGGCTGTCTTCCATTCGTGGTCCTCTTTAATACGTATCAAATTGTATGCTCCCCTAAGATCTAATTTGGTGAATACCGTAGCATGTTTGAGCCTGTCAAACAATTCTGTTATTAGAGGTATAGGGTAAGCATTTTTGATGGTGATCTTGTTAAGACCTCTATAATCAATGCAAGGTCTTAAATCACCTTCTTTCTTTGATACAAAGAAGAACCCCGCTCCAGCCGGAGAAGAGGATCTTCTAATAAATCCCTTGTCTAATGACTCTTTAATGTATTCCTCCATGACACGGTTTTCTTGAACCGATAGGGGGTACACCCTGCCCTTAGGAGGTATAGTACCAGGCAACAAATCAATAGCACAATCGTAGGGTCTGTGAGGCGGTAATTTGTCAGCTTCTCTTTTATCAAAGACAGTCTTTAAAGTTAAATACTGAGAGGGTATTGTCGTAGATAAAGGAGGAACAGTAGGAACGTTAATAGAATTCACAGGCGTGACTTCAATAGTACATGACTCATGGCAGGCTTCACTCCATGATTTTATCTGCCCTGTCTCCCAGTCAAAAATGGGATTGTGGGCACGTAACCATGGATACCCTAACACCAACTGTGAAGAGGGAGAGGTGATGACCTGGAACCGAATGGTTTCATAGTGTAGAACCCCTGTGTACATGTGTAGCGGTGCAGTCTCGTGAGTAACAACAGGAGATATCAATGGTCTACCATCTATGGCCTCAACGGCCAAGGGTATCTCCTTCTCTCTGATGGGAATATTGTTTCTCTTTACAAAACCAGAGTCTATAAAGTTCTCGGCTGCCCCAGAATCAACCAGGGCGTCTATGTTTTCCACTATACAACTCTCTCCCATATGTAAAGAAACAGGGAGAAGCAATCGGTTAGGAGGCAATGTAGGAGACTTAGAAATCACACCCAAGGCCAGTCCCCTATAAGGTCTTAGGTGCGAGAGTTTTCCGGGAGCAGAGGACACTCCTTTACCATATGGTCTCTCTTACCACAATATAGGCAGAGTCCCTCCCTTCTCCTATGTAATTTCTCAGTATCTGAGAGTTTGGCAACCCCTAATTGCATAGGTTCCTCTTCAGGTACTTTAACACTCTCCGGTATATTAACTCTGGGTTGAATAGGTGTAACAAAACGTCTATTCCTGTTCTTAGTATAGAGCCTGTCACGTATCCTATTATCTATATCGATGAGGTAGTCAATAAGGTCCTCTAAGGCAATAGGAAGCTCCTTAGCTGCTACCTCATCCAATATAGAGTCTGATAAACCTTCCATGAAGGCCGTAGTTAACCCATTATTGGTCCAATCGACCTGTGAGGCAAGGGTACGAAACTGTATAGCGTAATCAGCCACAGACCTAGAACCCTGTTTAACCCTCATTAATGCTCTAGCGGCATTCTTAGACCTTTTCATAGTATCAAAAGTTCTGCGAAAAGCTGTTAGGAAACTGTGAAAGTTATGCACCATAGGTCCATTAGCCTCCCAAATAGGGTTTGCCCATTCAAGTGCTTTGTCGGTAAGTTGGTGCATAAAGAATCCAACTTTAGACCTCTCTGTGGGAAATGAACGTGGATACATTTCAAAATGAAACTCTATTTGGTTAATGAACCCTCTGCATGTCTTAGAATCCCCTCCGTACCTAGGAGGAGGCGTTAAATGTGCTGTAGCGTTAGGCATAGTCGATACTTCAGGAAGCAGGGGTGCAGGAGGGTTAGGTGCGGTTGCTGGAATGGTTCTAGTTAAGAGCGTCTGGAGAGCCTGAGCTATTTGATCCATACGGTGATCCTGCTCTACAAATCTAGCCTCATGGGTCGCCATCTGTTGAGCTAAATCTGCGGGGTCCATGTCCCTATCGTAATGTAACGAGTATATACCCCTACACGCAGGATCCAGCCTAACAGAAGACAGTACAGAGGAGAGATGCGTCTACCGGACCTTAGAGTGGCCGGACTCGACGTAATAGGATAAGACAGAGTCAGGAACGATCCGAGGTCAAGGGCACAAAGAGACAGCGTAAACGAAAACTAGCCGGGGACTGGTACACAGGAATCAGCAAGCCGGCAAACAGTACAGAATAGGATAAAGCGAAAACGAAGTCAGAATACAAAGCCAAGGTCAAATACGGAGAAACACAACTGAACACAACAAGCACTAAAGGGAACTGTAGCAGAAACCACGATAGGGCAAGGAACTAAGGGAAAAGGGTAAGTATAAGTAGCCTTCAAACTAATGTGATTGGCTCCTGTCACTTCCACTCCCCCAACAGGTAAGTGTATGGGGTGATTGGCATGACAGGAGCCAATGGGAGCCTTTTTGCAATTTAGGCTCCCACTGTCTCTTTAAGAGCGCGCCCGAGATTCGCGGCGCGCTCTTAGCTGCAGGCGGGACACGTGACCGCTTCTCGCGGTCACTGCCCGCCTTCCTGTCTGAACAGTCGGACGAGCCGCGCGCGGCTCGTGCAGCCGCAGGACCGCGCGCGGCTTGAAGAGAGGACCGCGTCCGGCCCCCGGATAAGGTAAGTACCGCTACACTTGCCCCTGGTTTATCAGTAAATCTGTCTCTATAAGCTGTGTGTATACCGGATCTATGACCTGGTCTGTAACGCCATCTCTGTTTTCCCTATGTAATTTAACCCATTTAACCCACAAGGGCATGATACCTTGTAGATGAGGTACACATGCACACACTATCGGGGAGAGAAAAATACAATATTAACCTCTTAAGGACCAAACTTCTGGAATAAAAGGGAATCATGACATGTCATGTGTCCTTAAGGGGTTAAACACTTACATTGTTACATTGGACAGATGCCAGGAGTAGCTACTGCCATGCTCTCTCTTTTCTACATCCAAGATGGCTGCTTGATTCTCTCTTATGTGGGCACTGTAACTTCACCCCTTGTGATATGTGCTAATGATGACCTCTAAAAAAATAGATTAGTAGAATGCATTCACTTATGGTCACCTGGCTTTACTTCCCTAATGGCAACTCACTGGGAGGTCCCTGAAAATCCTTGTTAAAGGAACACTACAGAAGCATAAAGCTATTCCTATTCATAAATCATATTTGTAAAAGTTTGTAAACGTTCTGACTTCAGTAAATTTTGTTACTGTGGGATACGTGGTGATATAGAGGCGATGGTGTGCGGTGGTTTGGGGAGTGTAATTAGGCAACTGGGAGGTGTAGTGCAGTGACACTGTGTCTGCAACAATGACTAATCTGCTATACGTTTATTTGATTACACCGACGTGGTTTTGCTTCCATGTAGCCTAGAGAGATCTGAAGGTGCTTAATGCAGTGTGGTCCCTAAATATTGACTCTCTTGGGTCTTTTGCTGTAAACTGTCACCTTGTGTGAGAGATGCGTAAGAGTATGGGATGGAAAGGTGGGGTGTAAAACCAAGAACACAACCTGTTTGAGGTGCCCAGAGACAGCCAATGTGGGTGTCTCTCATTATCACAGGGCTAAAGGTGAGTCAGGAAGGCGGTAGACAAGTTTGACTCAATCTGTGTTGATACCATGTACAAGGAGGACACTGTATCCTTTTGTTGCTGCCTAGTAATACTTGTAGTGGCAGTCACTCAGATGGCCACTAGAGGTGCATCCTGGGTCAGTGATGTACAGTGTGCAACACTGGGGTTCAGTGTCTCCATGTTCTTCATGGAGACACTGAACCTTCCTCCTAGAGATGCAATGAGACAATGGATCTCTATAAGGAGATACTGATTGGCACAGCATGGCGTTTTGCTGCGCATGTGGAATTGCCTGCCAATGCTTTCTTATAGCAAAGCATTGGATTGGCTGAGATTGTCAATTTTGATGGTATCAGCCAAAGAGATGGAGCCTGTTTGGCTATGGCAGCCTTGAGTGCCATAGATTTCTGATCCCTGCGCTATAGTGTTCCTTTAACTTTACTTAACAAAAGATCCACTTCTTTTGGAGTGAAACCAAATGATAGGGTGCCCTGTTTTGCGATCATACAATCTAGCAGTAGTGGTTTTACAGATACAAAATGTTAGAGGGTTGCATGTGAGAGAAAGTCCATTTGAGAGGGTGACACATGATAGGAAATGATGACTGAGGAAGTAATGGATTAAATAATTAGTATTTTAGGAATTTGGGAAATTAGTAGAAAGAAATATGGAAGGCTTCTCTGAATAGGTGAGTTTTCAAATACATGTTAAAGCTGTGTAATGGAGTGGAGTTCAAAATCTTGTATACATCAAAGCATAACTGAATAAAATCAAGTCCACTGCATTTATTGAGTGCCATTTTTCTTAAGCGCTAATATTTTATTGATCATCTCCAGGCTTTTCTTACGATTATCTCTGTTTCGCCAGACTCTTTCTCTTTTGGGCGGCTGGCAATGCGTGTTAACAGTGGTGTAAATTTTGGGATGGTATATCTGTGTGGTCCAATCACCTTCACTTCCACATTGCTGTCACAACAGAGGCATTTGTATCTTTCAGTGATCTTTTTGTATACGGCAGCAGCACTGTCAGAAGTAAGTCCCTGTGGGTTCTCTTGCATCTGATTCTTAAAGACTTTCCAGCATTTCTCCAGCTTTATTTTAAATGGGTCTAGATCCACTTGGGTCAATTTGCTCAGCATCTCTACCTTGATACTTTCCATAAACTGCTCCTGCTTGCTTGCTCTTGTCTGGAGATCCTGGATCAAACTGTTAAGATTATTCATGCCACTATCATACTGTGCAAAATCTAGTTTCCATTTTAAATCATCTTTGTCTGCTTTTAATTCTTGTAATTGATGTATTGGATCCTCCAGTGACTTCACATTATTTGTTAGGAGTTCCACCATAAATTTCTCTCCCTCTAGCTCGATTTTCAGATTATTTATGATATCCCTTAGATACTCCATCTCCTGAGCCATTAGCTTGCTCTTCGTTTCCCTCTCATCAGCGGCCACTTTTTCGGCTGATATCATTTGACTTTTTTCTTGAATCAACTCTTCTAAATCCACTTGTTTCTTTTCAAGAGAGTTGAGTCTTTCTATAATTTGTTTATTTTCACTAGAGAGGTCACCTATTTGACACAGAGCCTTTACTGTGTTTTCCTCCAGTTTAACCTGGGCCTGTTCTATATTATGCACTGTCATCTTTTGGGATTTTATTTCCTGAGCTATGGTTTGCTTCTTCCCATCAGGCCCGGTCAAGACTATAGAATCTGGATCCACAGATTTTTCAGCAGTTGTAGTTGATATTAGTTTCACCATATGATCCGGATCTGGATACAGGGAAAGTCTTTCCTCTAGCTTACTCAGCCTTGTTTGAATATTTTCCAATACTTTTGACATATCATCTATCATTCTTTGCTTCTCTATATCACTCTCTTGTTTCATTTGCTTGTCTCCTAGTTTTACTACATCAACAATTGTCCCTTTAAGATCACTAACATCTTGCCTCAGGTCCTGAACTGGTAACACAGAGCCCTCTACTTGCCTTGGTTCGCTAACTTGCTTGCTCAGAGACTCATCCTGTCTTCCTATCTCCTTCTCACTTTTGGCAATCACCAGTTTATCTTTTGCTTCTCCCCTGATATCTTTTGCTTCTCCCCTGATGTCTTTTGCTTCTCCCCTGGTGTCTTTTGCTTCTCCCCTGGTGTCTTTTGCTTCTCCCCTGGTATCTTTTGCTTCTCCCCTGGTGTCTTTTTCTTCTCCCCTGGTGTCTTTTGCTTCTCCTCTGATGTCTTTTGCGTCTCCCTTGATGTCTTTTGCGTCTCCCTTGATGTCTTTTGCGTCTCCCTTGATGTCTTTTGCGTCTCCCTTGATGTCTTTTGCATCTCCCCTGATGTCTTTTGCTTCTCCCCTGGTGTCTTTAGCCTCTCCCCTGGTGTCTTTAGCTTCTCCCCTGGTGTCTTTAGCTTCTCCCCTGGTGTCTTTAGCTTCTCCCCTGGTGTCTTTTGCTTCTCCCCTGGTGTCTTTTCCAGCCTCTCCTGTGGTGTCTTTTCCAGCCTCTCTCACTCCTTTATCCTCTGATGCTACTCCAGCATAGCGCACTCTCTCTTCAACAAGAGCTTTTAGTTTACTTTCCTGTAATTTCAGATGCTTAATAATAGAAAGGAGCAATCTATGTAGGGCATCATAATTAACAGTTCCAGCTTTTCCAACAGATACATTTGCCAAGTCATCTAGGTTATTTTCAGCTGCTGACATGTCTAACCTCCAGCACTGGTAAATGCCAAAAGATGCTTAAAGTTTGGACACATAATAAAAATCTCAACCTCAAACTGCTCTGATTGGTTGACTGGCACAATCCCCTTGGTGCTGATTGGCTGCTTATTTCTTCCCCTTTGTTACAGCAGGAGCAGATGTAATTTATAGTTGCTAGGCAACATCACTTTTAGTATGCAGTCCTCTTGAGCCTTCGAAATAGCCTTATTACAGGCAGGGCCAGTGGTAAGTTATGTGGTACTCTTTTGGAGATTATACATTGATCGTGTTGTAAAAAATAAAAAATAAAAAAAACATTTTTGGGTGGCAACATGCTTAGTACTCTCAAACTTGATTATAGTTCTTCACATACCACATCAAATGCCATTACTTAAAAAAAGGCCATGGCATCTTTGAAATCACATATCTAGAATATACTTTAGCAGCAACCAGGGGTTCTTTCCATGTCTCTTATATATAATGTAAAACCAAGAGAGCTGCACTCACCTGAACATGCATACATTATAAGGATGCTGCTGGGGCCAGTGCATTTCCAAAGTAAGTGGGAAAATCTCAGGCATTAGGTTGCTAGGACCTGCCAAAAATGTGGGTACATTGACATTGTGGCAGGCTTTTGCAATGTATGAAAATACACTGTAATTTAATCCCATTATTTTTTGCCTAGGTTAGGTGTTTAAAAAAAACAAACAAACCTATTCATTATGTGAGCGTTGGGGGGTGGGGGGAATCCCTGATTAGAAGTACTGTCCTTAAATGTAATAATAGATACACGTGTGTTACACCCTTCAAGTATTGGGTACTGCACACCTTGCTGTAACCTGTGATGTGTGATTAGTAAACGTGATTATACTTACAATTTGTTCTTGTACATAAAAACACATTAGTGAAACACCAGGTTGTAAGTGGTAACATTAAATAATCTAGTTTTTTATTGTTGTTTTTTTATTGTTATTTTTTTCACATTTAATTATTGATACATTTTTTAAAATACATAAGTATTATTTATACTCACTATTATGTCATAGTCTCCCATAACATTTCACTTTTCTACTTGTCTTTATTTCTCTTTATTTTTTGGCTGCTATCTCTTCCCCAGGTAAACAACACACAACCTAGCCGCCCACCTGATCTAAAAGAAAACAATATTCATCAGTCCAGGCAACCTTTTTCCATTGTTACATGGGCCAGTTCTGATGCTCATGTTACAGTGAAGGCTCTTTGGGTTGTGGGCTCATCGTGGGCACTCTGATTGATGTTGGGCTACACAGCCCCATATGCAGCAAACCGTGAAACATTGTGTATGCTGACACCTTTCTATAATGGAGGGCATTACCATGTGTGAATGAGCCTTGGGTACCCATGATCCTGACACCAGTTTGCCTGTTGTCCTTCCTTGCACAAATTTTTGTAGGTACTAACTACTGCATACCAGGACTGCCCCACATGACTTGCTGTTTTGTAGATGCTCTGATCTGGACGCTTTGCCATCACTATTTGACTCTTGTTAGGTCACTCAGATCTTTACATTTGCCGATTTTTCCTGCAATGTAAGAACTGACACTTGCTGTATAATAAACCTCCCCGTGATTGTTGCCATTGTAACTATATAATCAATGTTACTACTTCACTTGTCAGTAGTTTTGTATGTTGCAGCTGATCTGTGTTAGTCAGTGGCGTCTCCAGGATTCATACTTAGGGTGGCACATAAGGGACCAGAGACAAATGTAGGGGAGCAGTTATAAAACGTGTATATATATATGTGTGTGTGTGTATATATATATGTATACACACACACACTCATACATGCACAGGGCTCGACAAATTCCATGCTCCAGGTCGCCATGGCGAGGAGACATTTCACCTTGGCACCTTGCATTTGTCAGCACTCTGCTAAGCCGCACAGGAAACATTAATGCTGGCCGCCACGAGGGGGCATGGAGACGGGACGCAAAGGAGCAGTAACCTTGCTGCAGTTCCACTCTGCTCCCTTGCGCACTGTTTAGTGACATGACGTCACTCTGACTCCGGCATCACTACAGAGAGCGCACAGGGGAGATTGAGAGGAGACACACTGGACGCCAGGCAAAGATCCACTCAGCTCTCCCACAGGCAGAGAGGCTGGGTGGATTTAAATAAAAATGGAAATTTGTGAGTGTGTGATAAACTGTGTGTATGTGTATCAGTGTGTGTGTGTGTGTCTCAGTAAGAGAGTGTGTGCCTGTCACTGTATGTCGGTCAGAATGTGTGTATGTCTGTCAGTGTGTGTCTCGTTCAGAGATTGGGGCGGAGCTTGCGTACAGTCAGGCGATCTTCCATGCAGGGGAAGAGCTTGTGTGCCGGGGAAGCTGCTGCACAGTGGCGGAACTAACGTAGAGTGGGCCCTGGTGCAAAAAACTGTTTTGGGCCCCTGAAGACACATGCCCATTGGGTGGCCCTTATTGCATGTGCCACTCGATGGTGTTCCACCGCTGCGCCTTCCTTATTACAGGCAAGACACCTTTTCACGGAGACTGGAAAACCTTTTCAGGAAATACAAGGTACTTTTCCATGTAGTTATATATATGAGATTTGGTGTGTAATGGAGTGAAGCATGTATGTATGTATGTGTGTGGGGTTGAAGGCATTTGGGGAAGAAGTGTAAATGTATGAGAAGAGATGATGTGTGTGTAGGTGTACTCTGTGTTGGTGGGAGTGTACTGCATGTGGGCGGTTCACTGTCTGTGAGGGTGTACCGTGTTCAGAGGTGTGTAGAGAGTGGAATAGGGAAGAGCTTTACAATTTTTACTTTAATAATTGTTTTAAAAAAATTAAATATTCCCCTTTCCCTGATCTTATTTTGCACGGAAGGGGGTGGCACAATCAGATCTGTGGTGGTTGAGAAGGCTGCCTATCCATCGGGTACAGGGGAGGTCACGAGATGAGAGGTATCTCTTTTGGAGCTCAAACACTTATACAGACTGACCCATACAAACCCACAGACGGACACATACAAACACACACACACACACACACACACTGACCCATACATACAGACTGACCCATACATACACAGAGACACCCATACACACACACAGACTGTCCCCACCAACACACAGACTGCCCCCCCACACACTGATTGACCCATACACACAGACTGACCCACCCCACACACAAACTGATCCATATACACACAGACTGACCCATACACACAAACTGACCCACCCCACACACACAGACTGACCCACCCCACTCACACTAACTGACACATAGACAGACTGAGACCCCTACACACAGTGACAGTGCTACTGCAGCTTGTAAAGGTGCTCCTGACCTCAATTTCAAGGGGGGGGGGGGACACTGCATGATGTAAGAGGGGGGGGGCATGGCCCCCTCTGGTCTCCCCAGTGATGCCACTGAATGTGTGTGGCACATTGTGAATTGTGAGGTGCAGTGACAAAATTACCACTGGGGCAGTATGCTTGGAGGCCCATCAGGTGGCCCATGCACCTAATACCACCCAACGGGTATTGCTGAACAGGGTCCTTCGCTGATGCTGGAATGAATTGAGAGCTGGTCACTTCCTCCCAGTTACATATAGAGTTCTCAGAGACTGAGAGGAGGAGCAGGCACATACGACAGGGTATGGGAGAACAAGTAGAGAGCCTGCTCAAGATTTGACACTCCCATCATCATCAGCCAGCAGTAGGACCCCCAGGGAAGCCAACCTCTTAATAAAAGATAACGGGAGAGTGTATAAAAATAATTTAGTGTTTGTATCTATGTGTGTTGTCAGTGTGTATGTATGTGTTAGTTTGTGTATCTGTGTGTATCTGTATAAATATATATGTATGTTTAGATGTGCATACATCCCATCAAATGTACATGCAAACACTCCTTCACACTCCAACACTACACACATTAGTATACCAGCATTCAAAAGCTAACACATACAAAACACCCTTGCATTCAAACACAAACATTACAACATTATAAGTATACACCACTGTATTCCAATAGCAACCCTACATACAAATACACCCCTACATGCACACACATACTCCATACAAAAACATGATTACATTTAAACACACAAACATTGCTCACAAATACAAACCTGCAAGGATGGATAAATGGTAAATACCCATCTGGCATAGCATTGTGGAAATAATATGACAAATGGAGATCTACTTTTTGGCCACGCTTGTGCTAGAGGGCGGCCCAAAACAATTTTTTGCACGAGGGTCCTCACTACAATAAATCCACTTGTAAAAAGAACCTTTGTTGAAATGACAACAACTAAAAGGTTGGTCAGTGCAGGTAGTACCAGCCCTACTCTGGGCTTGAGCCCTATCCAATACAAAGGGACAAAAAAAATCTAGTAATATCTGTATTTTAGGGATGTGCATGGGCAAAGAATTTGGTTCGGTTCGGCACTTCCGAAATTCGGGTCTTTGGCAATTCGGCACTTCTAGACTTTGGGAATTCCCTACCCTTAACCCTAACCCTTCCCCCAACCCTACCCCTAAACCTAACCTTTACCCTACCTTTAACCCTACCCCTTACACTACTCCTAAATGCTGCATAAATTACCCTTGAACCCTGCCCCCATTCCCTTCCCCCCCACAACCCCACTTGGGTGCAGTGTTGCAGACCGCCAGTCTGGTAGTCTCACTTGCTTTGCACATAAAGTGTCAGAGCATTGCCATGGTAACGTGTGATCACAGACCAAGGACCTGATGGGTCTGTCTGCCCTAAGGCAAGTGTTGCGAGGCCCCAGTGAGCGCGAGGCCTTAGGTGACCGCCTAACTTGCCAATTAGAGAGCTGCCTATATGGTTTGACTACTTGCAATTGGGCACCAGGGCACTACAGGCACTGTAACTACAAATGCTTACCGACTGGGTTCCGTTCTTTGGTCGGTAAGTAAGGTATATGTTCAGTGAAATTTCCTGGAAAATAGATAAGAGTGATATCCTGCTCTGGTGCGTATGTCTACGTTCGGGTAAATTTCCCCAAACATAGACAAGCGCAACTCTGCCTACAGTTAAGCATGGTGGTGGCTCGGTGATGCTCTGGGGCTGCTTTACATCCCCTGGCACTGAAAACCTGTAGCATGTGGTAGGCAAGATGAATTCATTGAAGTATCAGGAAATCCTAGGAGAAAACATCATGCCATCTCTGAATAAGCTGAAGCTTGGGCATTCTTGGACCTTCCAACATGACAATGATTCCAAGCATACTTCAAATTCCACCATGGCTTGGCTGCAGAAAAAGACCTGGGAAATTCTACAGTGGCCATCACAATTACCTGACTTGAACCCGATAGAAAATCACTTGTGGGATTCGAAGACGACGGTTGTAGCACGCAAACCGAAGAATATTACTGAACTAAAATTTCTCAGGAACGCTGCCAGAAGCTGGTGTCTGGCTATGCATCTCATTGCACCTGGTAAGTAAAAGGGTGCTTTACTAAGTACTATGTTTTTTGCCATGAAGGGGTTGAATGATTTTGAGATGTCCTCCTGCTTTCTGAAACTCAATCTCTCTAAAACTGAGCTCCTTGTCTTTCCTCCTCTTTCGCACTCCCTTGAAGTTAGTGGTATCCACATAAATATATTCTTGGATGTGCGCTGTCTTGGCGTCATACTTGATTCTGGCTTCACCCTTGAGCTTCACATCCAGTAAGTTACCAAATCTTGTAGATTCCATCTTAAAAAAATAGCCTGCATCCGCCCCTTTCTTACTCAAGATGTTACCAAGGAGCTTGTCCATGCTCTAGTAATTTCCAGCATGGATTATTGTAACCCTCTCCTAATTGCTCTGCCCAAAAGCCGTATTGCCCCGCTACAGTCTGTAATGGATTCTGCCGCCAGACTGATTTTCCTCTCTAGTCGTTCTTCTCACACCTCTGTCAGTCCTTACATTGGCTTCCTGTATCCAATAGAGGGGCACCAAGTGGGCACCCTCTGGAAACTGGCACCCTAGGTCATTGCCCAAGTGGCCTAATAGATGTCATTACAATTATGCCCCCCTCCCCCCATGGAAAAATTCCTGCAGACGCCCATGACTCTGCATTCAGGCTGTCTTTACGAATGGGCATGCTGGGCAGTTTCTTGGGGGACCCCACAAGCCAAGGCGACATAAAAACACAAGGGCATGGTATAGGATTTTTGATACCCTACTAACCTCAACATCTGAGGAACGGGATTTAGGGGTAATTACTTCAGATGACTTAAAGTGACACTATAGTCACCAAAACAACTTTAGCTTAATGAAACAGTTTTTGTGTATAGATTATGCCCCTGCAACCTCACTGCTCAATTCTCTGACATTTAGGAGTTAAATCACTTTGTTTATGAACCCTAGTCACACCTCCCTGCACGTGACTTGCACAGCCTTCATATACACTTCCTGTAAAGAGTCATCTAATGTTTATCCTTCCTTTATTGCAAGTTCCATTTAATTTAGATTTTCTTATCCCTTGCTATGTGAATAGCTTGCTAGATCCTGCAATTTCCTACTGTATGTGATTGAAGTTCAATTTACAGAGCAAGAGATATAACATTGTTTAAGGTAAATTACATCTGATTGAAAGTGAAACCAGTTTTTTTTCCCATGCAGGCTGTGTCAATCAGAGTGAGGGGAGGTGTGGCAATTGCTGCATAAACAGAAACAAAGTGATTTAACACATAAATGGCAGAGAATTGAGCAGTGAAACCTGAGAAGCATGATCTATACACTAAAACTGCTTCATTAAGCTGGGCAGACAATGTAATAGAGCAGCAGGAAATGCTAGCAGAATGCTTGGTTGTGTAGGGAGAGGTATTAGCAGTAGAAAGAGGGAAGTGCTCATGCCATTGTACAGAACACTGATGAGACGTCACTTGGAGCATTGTACGCAGTACTGGAGACCGTATCTCCAGAAGAATATTGATACTTTAGAGAGAGTTCAGAGAAGGGCTACTAAACTGGTTCATGGAAAGACGAGACCGGGGGGATATGATAGAAACATTTAAATACATAAAGGGAATCAACACAGTAAAGGAGGAGTATATATTTAAAAAAGAAAAACTACCACAACAAGAGGACATAGTCCTAATTTAGAGGGGCAAAGGTTTAAAAATAATATCAGGAAGTATTACTTTACTGAGAGGATAGTGGATGCATAGAATAGCCTTCCAGCTGAAGTGGTAGATGTTAACACAGTGAGGGAGTTTAAGCATGCGTGGGATAGGCATAAGGTTATCCTAGACTTAAGATAAGAACAGGGACTAATTAAAAGTATTTTGAAATATTGGGCAGACTAGAATGGTTCTTATTTGCCGTCACATTCTATGTTTCTATCATCCAGCATCATTTAATGGAGTCAGACTCTGTTAGAATCCAGGAAGCACCTTTAGTGGCTATCTAGAGGCAGTCTTAGTTCTGCAATGTAATTATTGCAGTTTCTCTATAGCTGCAATGTCTTACAATGCATGACTGAGGGAGGCATTTATACTATACTCAGAAATAAATATTTAAATTAAACAGTGACATACATACAAATTCATGACTTAGAGTCTGCAATACTAGAGTCTAAATTAATCCATTTATTCATCTCTACCTACAACATTGGCCAAAATATATCATGGGCTATGGTGTGTACAGAAGCTCAAACAGAACTTTCCTTTAATTTTAAAGAATGCATTCCAACATGTCTATACAACAGATGGCCACAGGGATTAAAATCATTGCTGCCATAACAAATATAATGATTTGCTTTTAAAAAAGAAATCTAAATTTCTGGCGCCTTTCTTTAGGGGATTGTGAACACTCTGCAGTGTGCACACTTTAGTTCCATGTAAACATATTGAAGTTAAGGTACACCCTGTTTTAAACATACGGACACTAATAGTCTAATTAATTTTCATTTTGGTAAAATCATATAAAACAGCCCCTGCTGGAATCCTATTAACATTGAAGCTTGCAGCACATCTCCTAGTAAAAAAAAGTTACACAACAGATGGGTCATGTGAGATGCCTGTATTATATATTAGAAGTGGAGGACAGTTTGTTTTATTTAGGTCAAGCAAGATCGTGTTGCCAGTTATATTCACCTTCACTAGCCATTTATACAAATCCAATTTTTCTTGAAGCTGGCACGTGGTGTACAAACCATGCTATAATTTCAATTCATGTAAATAGTATTAATTTTACCATACAATTACTGAAAATATTACTATCTCTTTTGATCATATAGATAATTATGACTTGTCTGCATACTCCTTGAATATTGGATCTGAGAACCCTGTCAGATACATGCTCATTTTGCAAAGGCACATACGATCCTATGTGATTATGTAATTCAAGTCATTCATTACACCTGTATACAGATTAACAGGGCGCCACAGTCACTAAATAGGTATATGTGGGGGAAAAGAACCATATAATAAATATACTGGTTAAAATAGTAATTTATTGATACAGAAGTAGATAAAAAGTATATATTAATAGCACAATAACAAGTGCTCAAATTATATAAGACAGGAACCCATAGGTATAGCAGCTCACTAATACATAATGCTGAACTGGGCAAATAAGGTGCAGATAGTAAAAGTGCAAAGTGCAGTGCAAGTATAAGGTACAAAATACTAGTACCAAAAATGCACCAAGTCCATAATATATAGCCCAAGAAAAAAAGGAAAATAATCAGCATATATAGACAATAAAACCGCTGATACCACGATGCAGGGTCCCAAAGGGTCGTCAATGTTTCAATGCTCAACGCGTTTCGTCGTCAGACTTCCTCAGGAGCTTCTTCCATCTTCCTCCATCTTCTTTCTTTTAAGTCAACCGGTCCGTCTGTCCACTTCCGTGATTGGGCGTGCGTCCATACGTCACCACGCACAACGTCATACGTCATGACGCCTGCGTGGCTAATATGCGCACGCGCAACCACGGAGAAACGCAAATAAACTTTATTGCTCATGTACACGGTGGCATAAACTACAAAAGAGAACGCTCTATTGATATGCAGACCGGATTTACAAATCTGCCTACCCCCCCTTCTAACCCCTATACAAAGGAATACTAAGTATAAAGGGGGAAATATAAATTAGACAGGTACCAGACTAAAAAAAGGGAAGAAAATACATATAATATGTATCGAAAAAATTATAAATATAAAAATAGAAAATAATTGAGTAGTGGAGAATAATGATAAAAAATATATACCGTATATACTCGAGTATAAGCCGAGTTTTTCAGCCCATTTTTTGGGCTGAAAAACCCCAACTCGGCTTATACTCGAGTCAAGGTCTGTATTATGGCAATTTACATTGCCATAATACAGACTGGGGGAGAGGGGGGCTGGCAGAGCTGTAACTTACCTGTTCTGCAGCTCCTGTCAGCTCTCTCCTCCTCCGCGCCGTCCGTTCAGCACCTAGGTCAGCTCCCAGTGTAAGTCTCGCGAGAGCCGCGGCTCTCGCGAGACTTACAGTGTGAGCTGATAGAAGAAGCTGCACGGACGGCGCAGAGGAGGAGAGAGCTGACAGGAGCTGCAGAACAGGTAAGTTACAGCTCTGCCAGCCCCCCTCTCCCCCCACTGAACTACCACTGGACCACCAGGGAAGGAGAGCCCCCCTCCCTGCCATGTATCAAGCAGGGAGGGGGGACGAAAAATAAAATAAAATAAAATACGAAATAATAATAAAAAATAATAATAATTAAAAAAAAGGGGGTATAAGGACCACTGTGGGAGGGGGGGGGTATAAGGACCACTATGGGAGGGAGGGGGTGGGATAAGGACCACTATGGGAGGGAGGGGGGGGGATAAGGACCGCTATGGGAGGGAGGGGGGGTATAAGGACCGCTATGGGAGGGAGGGGGGGGATAAGGACCACTATGGGAGGGAGGGGGGGGATAAGGACCACTATGGGAGGGAGGGGGGGTATAAGGACCACTATGGGAGGGAGGGGGGGGATAAGGACCACTATGGGAGGGAGGGGCGGTATAAGGACCACTATGGGAGGGAGGGGGTGGGATAAGGACCACTATGGGAGGGAGGGGGGTGATAAGGACCGCTATGGGAGGGAGGGGGGGGAAAGGACCGCTATGGGAGGGAGGGGGGGATAAGGACCACTATGGGAGGGAGGGGGGGATAAGGACCACTATGGGAGGGAGGGGGGGGATAAGGACCACTATGGGAGGGAGGGAGGGGGGATAAGGACCACTATGGGAGGGAGGGGGGGGATAAGGACCACTATGGGAGGGAGGGGGGGTATAAGGACCGCTATGGGAGGGAGGGGGGGATAAGGACCACTATGGGAGGGAGGGGGGGGATAAGGACCACTATGGGAGGGAGGGGGGGGGATAAGGACCACTATGGGAGGGAGGGGGGGGGATAAGGACCACTATGGGAGGGAGGGGGGGGGATAAGGACCACTATGGGAGGGAGGGGGGTATAAGGACCACTATGGGAGGGAGGGGGGGTATAAGGACCGCTATGGGAGGGAGGGGGGGATAAGGACCACTATGGGAGGGAGGGGGGGGGATAAGGACCACTATGGGAGGGGGGGGGGGATAAGGACCACTATGGGAGGGGGGGGGATAAGGACCACTATGGAAGGGAGGGGGGATAAGGACCACTATGGGAGGGAGGGGGTGGGATAAGGACCACTATGGGAGGGAGGGGGGGAGAAAAGGAACACTATGGGAGGGAGGGGGGGATAAGGACCACTATGGGAGGGAGGGGGGGGATAAGGACCACTAGGGGAGGGGAGGGGGAAGTAAGGACCACTAGGGGAGGGGAGGGGGAAGTAAGGACCACTAGGGGAGGGGAGGGTAAGGACCACTAGGGGAGGGGTGAGTCAGGACCACTGGGGGAGGGGGGTGAAGGAACACGGGGGTGGGGAGGTAAGGACCACTGAGGGAGGAGGAGGGGAGGTCAGGACATATGGGGGGGGGGGGGGCAAATATCCTTGCACCGGCCCTGCACACACTGCATTCATACACACACTGCACTCATACACACACACACTGCACTCATACACACACACACTGCACTCATACACACACACACTGCATTCATACACACACACACTGCACTCATACACACGCTGCACTCATACACACACACTGCATTCTTTATACACACACTGTAAATAAATATTCAATTAATATATTTTTTTTAGGATCTAATTTTATTTAGAAATTTACCAGTAGCTGCTGCATTTCCCACCCTAGTCTTATACTCGAGTCAATAAGTTTTCCCAGTCTTTTGGGGAAAAATTAGGGGCCTCGGCTTATATTCGGGTCGGCTTATACTCGAGTATATACGGTATATAGAAAATAAAAATAAAATATAAAAACTATGAGTCCATTTATATTCCCAGATAACCATAGAAATAGTATACAGAGACCTTACAGTATTGAATTGTCCATCCAGTATTGCCAATGTGGATATGCATAAATGGATAACATATCAGAATATAAACAGGTACAAAAGACAATATCCAAATATTAGTAGAGATAGATAAAAAAACATAGATATATATACACATACAGGAAATAATATTTAAGTTGAAAGCATATCAATTTGACTGAAGGGTAAAAGTCATATAAACATAACTGATTACATAAGAAAAAATTATTATTATATCATTTGATATCCAACATGTATTCAAAAGCGTATATAGAAGGCATATATAAATGTAATAAATAAATATGAAACGTATATAAAAAAACGTATATAAAAAACGTATAAAAAAAAAAGAGGAGTCAAATAAAAAAAGAGGTCAAATATAAAATGTCACATAATCAATCAAATAAAAGCTAGTATGTCCAAATCAGTCTTTAAACCTGAAGGAACAGAGGATTTCATTTTATAAATCCACTCTGTTTCCCTCATGGCTAGCCGCTTTTCGGTGTCGCCACCTCTCCAATGAGGTAAAACTAAATCTATCCCAATACAGATAAAATCCTTAAAATCAAAATCTTTACATTTATTGCAATGTCTAGGTACACTATGTTTCTCATTTTTATTTTTAATTCCATTGAAGTGTTCGAGTAATCTGATGTGCAGTTTTCTAATATTCCGTCCAATATATTGGACCCCACACTTACATTGTAACAGGTATACCACAAACTTACTATTGCAATTAATAAAATGTTTTATTTTAAAAGTTTTTTTAGTTACCATACTAGAAAATTCTGTGATCTTATTCCTCTGAAATTTACATGTGCTACACCTACCACATTGAAAAAAACCTTTTGGCCTTTCTATTAAAAAGTTTGATTTCTCACTCGCGACAATCTGTTTAGGTAAAATGCTGGGAGCTAAAATATTCCTCAAGTTATTGGGTCTTTTATAGATCACTTTAGGATTTTTGGGTAAAACCTTTTTTAAAAACTTGTCCTGTAGCAAGATAGGCCAATTCTTCCTAATAGACTTCTCTATTAGGTTGGCTTTATTGCTAAATTTAGTCAAAAAGGCAAACTCAGACTGATTCCCAGCATTCCTCTTAACCCCTTTATTATTCGATAAAATATCCTTCCTCTGATAACCTTCTACTTGTTTTTGTGTGTTAGTTAGGAGTTGTTCTGGATAATTTCTGTTTAAAAACTTTTTATTAAGGACTTGGACTTGTTTTTTAAAATCCTCTTTCTCAGTGCAATTCCTATATAATCTCAGATGCTGTCCTTTGGGGATATTTGTCAGCCATTTTCGATGATGGCAACTAGAAAAATCAATAAAACCATTACCATCTGTCGGTTTAAAAAAAGTTCTACTAAAAATTATTTTCTCTTTAATAAAAAGGGTAAGGTCTAAAAAATTGATACACGTATCATGGATTTCTTCCGTGAACCTCAGTCCATATGTGTTAGAATTAATATAAGTTAAAAACTCAGTTAAAAGACTTCTGCCACCTTTCCAGATAATTAAAACGTCATCTATGTATCTTCTCCATTGCACCAGGTTCGCACCAAATTTTGCCAAATATGATTCTGCTCCCAATCGACAACAAAAATATTGGCATAACTTGGTGCGAACCTGGTGCCCATCGCTGTTCCACATGTTTGAAGGTAATATAACCCTTCAAACCAGAAATAGTTGTGGAACAGGATGTATCTGATGAGGTCTAAGATAAACGTAGCTTGTCCCCAATTCATATCTGGATCATACCTCAGGATATTTTGTACAGCTTCAATACCTTTTTCGTGGTCGATCACGGTATATAAAGAGGTGACATCAACAGTTACCCAAAGGTATTCATCTTTCCATTCAAGACCTTCCAATTCCTTGATGATCTGGACAGAGTCTTTAGTATATGATTTAGCTAAAACCACATATTTCTGTAAAAAGAAATCGATATACTGTGAGATATTACTCGTTAGGGACCCGATCCCACTGATAATGGGTCTTCCCGGTGGGGATTCCAGACATTTATGTACTTTAGGTAAGTAATAAAAGACAGCTGTTTTAGGTGAATTAATAAATAAGTAATTAAATTCATCCTTATTTATAATCTCATTATTCAAACCAGTCAATAAAATACCATGTAATTCCTCTTTAAATATACCTGTGGGATTATTCTTAAGAATCTTATAGGTATCTGAATCACTTAATATCCTCAGAGATTCTTTCAAATAGTCAACTCTATTGAGGATGACAATACTGCCACCCTTATCAGCTTGTCTGATTACTATATCCTTATTTTCTTTTAATTCTTTCAAGGCTTGTTTTTCTTTCCTTGTTAAGTTATCTTTACCTCTGTTTTTAGAGCGTTTCTCAAACTCACTCATCACCATTTCACAAAACACAGGTATGTGGTCTCCTTTTTCCCAAGTGGGAAAAAATTTTGATTTGTTTTTTAAACCAGAATGTACAATACTGGGTGACAAAATGTCTGTTGGGATCTCCTCCATCCTCTGATCACTCTGTGGGTCTCTAGAAGCAATAACTTCATCTTTCTTTTTTTCAAAAAATCTTTTAATAGTCAATTTGCGCAAAAATTTCTGTGTATCTATAAAAAGTTCAAACATATTGGGATCTGTTTGTGGAGCAAATTTCAATCCTTTATTAAAAACCTCTAATTGTTCTTTAGTAAAAACCTCTTTTGATAAATTAAAAATGCCTTCTATGCTCTTTTTGTCAATTAATCCGACATTTCCCCTTCCTCTATTTCCCCTAATCCTCCTGTTGCTCCTAAGAGTCTCCTTTTCTTGGAGGGTGTTTGAAGGGTTTGTAGAGTAGAGAACCTGTTTCTGTGTGCCCAAACATTCTGTCCTTGTTTGGGTCGGTCCTCTAAAAAAATCTCGGGTTGGTCATAACTGTCTCTTGTTCTCCCATTTGCCACATTACTCTGGTTGGAGAATCTACCTTTCGTTCTACTATTCATTGCATTACTTTGATTCTCTTTTCGTCTCACCACCCTGGTTTGTTCCTCATAATTCCTGGTCTTATTAGTAGATGAATCTCTATATTCATCATTACTCTTTTTATGGAATTTAGAGTCTCTAGGGATATTATTCCTATCATATCTCCTTCTAGAGTCTTCATTAAATTTGTAAGGTCTATTAGCATTATTGTTCCCATTATTTTGGAAACCTCTAGGTCTCTTTTTTCTCCATTCTCTTTGTATGCCTTTTTTGTAATCATCTTTGTCTCTACTCAATTTATTTTCTTTAATATTCAAAATTTTTTCTTCTAGTTTCTCTACATTCTTATTCAGTAGTTTACTATTTTCTTTAATGGTCTCTTCATCAAAAGCCATATTAATCTCAGACTCTACTGAGTGGATTTCTTCCTCTATATTTCTCAAACACTCCTCCTGGTATTTAACAAGGATTTCCATTAGCTGGTTCGAGCACTTGTCAAGGGTGTCATTCCACTTAGTCATAAAGTCTGGGTTATCTTGGCCGAATGCAGGTTCTTTTTCAATTCTTAGCCCCCTAGGGATAATTCCCAATTTTAAATATTGTTGGAGATATTTAATCTCCCACCATTTTTTAACCTCTTTTTCTGCTAATCTCTCCAGTTTCTGAAAAGAGAAATTATTCACCTTATGGTTTGGGATAGATTCTCTAGAAAATAGACTCTCAATGCGTCTATTCCTTGCATCCCTCATAGTTGTAGTCATGAGTCTGCAATAAGCCATAACTAAAAATGATGGTCTGAATCACTGGAGAGAAAAATAATAATAATAATAATTGCAGATAAGGAGGCAATTCCTCAATTACACCACACCTTATGGAGTGAAAAATTATATCCAAAGATATAAAATATATAAACAAGAAGAGAAAAGGTGGGTGAGTGGGAAAGGAACTTCAATGTAAACCAAGTGCAGGCTAGCCTCTGTAGATTGGACACTCCAAATCCAATAACGAGAAAAATATGTATACAGATTAACAGGGCGCTACAGTCACTAAATAGGTATATGTGGGGGAAAAGAACCATATAATAAATATACTGGTTAAAATAGTAATTTATTGATACAGAAGTAGATAAAAAGTATATATTAATAGCACAATAACAAGTGCTCAAATTATATAAGACAGGAACCCATAGGTATAGCAGCTCACTAATACATAATGCTGAACTGGGCAAATAAGGTGCAGATAGTAAAAGTGCAAAGTGCAGTGCAAGTATAAGGTACAAAATACTAGTACCAAAAATGCACCAAGTCCATAATATATAGCCCAAGAAAAAAAAAGGAAAATAATCAGCATATATAGACAATAAAACCGCTGATACCACGAAAATGGCTGACAAATATCCCCAAAGGACAGCATCTGAGATTATATAGGAATTGCACTGAGAAAGAGGATTTTAAAAAACAAGTCCAAGTCCTTAATAAAAAGTTTTTAAACAGAAATTATCCAGAACAACTCCTAACTAACACACATAAACAAGTAGAAGGTTATCAGAGGAAGGATATTTTATCGAATAATAAAGGGGTTAAGAGGAATGCTGGGAATCAGTCTGAGTTTGCCTTTTTGACGAAATTTAGCAATAAAGCCAACCTAATAGAGAAGTCTATTAGGAAGAATTGGCCTATCTTGCTACAGGACAAGTTTTTAAAAAAGGTTTTACCCAAAAATCCTAAAGTGATCTATAAAAGACCCAATAACTTGAGGAATATTTTAGCTCCCAGCATTTTACCTAAACAGATTGTCGCGAGTGAGAAATCAAACTTTTTAATAGAAAGGCCAAAAGGTTTTTTTAAATGTGGTAGGTGTAGCACATGTAAATTTCAGAGGAATAAGATCACAGAATTTTCTAGTATGGTAACTAAAAAAACTTTTAAAATAAAACATTTTATTAATTGCAATAGTAAGTTTGTGGTATACCTGTTACAATGTAAGTGTGGGGTCCAATATTTTGGACGGACAATTAGAAAACTGCACATCAGATTACTCGAACACTTCAATGGAATTAAAAATAAAAATGAGAAACATAGTGTACCTAGACATTGCAATAAATGTAAAGATTTTGATTTTAAGGATTTTATCTGTATTGGGATAGATTTAGTTTTACCTCATTGGAGAGGTGGCGACACCGAAAAGCGGCTAGCCATGAGGGAAACAGAGTGGATTTATAAAATGAAATCCTCTGTTCCTTCAGGATTAAATACTGATTTGGACATACTAGCTTTTATTTGATTGATTATGTGACATTTTATATTTGACCTCTTTTTTTATTTGACTCCTCTTTTTTTTTTTATACGTTTTTTATATACGTTTCATATTTATTTATTACATTTATATATGCCTTCTATATACGCTTTTGAATACATGTTGGATATCAAATGATATAATAATCATTTTTTCTTATGTAATCAGTTATGTTTATATGACTTTTACCCTTCAGTCAAATTGATATGCTTTCAACTTAAATATTATTTCCTGTATGTGTATATATATCTATGGTTTTTTATCTATCTCTACTAATATTTGGATATTGTCTTTTGTACCTGTTTATATTCTGATATGTTATCCATTTATGCATATCCACATTGGCAATACTGGATGGACAATTCAATACTGTAAGGTCTCTGTATACTATTTCTATGGTTATCTGGGAATATAAATGGACTCATAGTTTTTATATTTTATTTTTATTTTCTATATATATATTTTTTATCATTATTCTCCACTACTCAATTATTTTCTATTTTTATATTTATAATTTTTTCGATACATATTATATGTATTTCCTTCCCTTTTTTTAGTCTGGTACCTGTCTAATTTATATTTCCCCCTTTATACTTAGCATTCCTTTGTATAGGGGTTAGGGGGTAGGCAGATTTGTAAATCCGGTCTGCATATCAATAGAGCGTTCTCTTTTGTAGTTCGCTCTTTATGCCACCGTGTACATGAGCAATAAAGTTTATTTGCGTTTCTCCGTGGTTGCGCGTGCGCATATTAGCCACGCAGGCGTCATGACGTATGACGTTGTGCGTGGTGACGTATGGACGCACGCCCAATCACGGAAGTGGACAGACGGACCGGCTGACTTAAAAGAAAGAAGATGGAGGAAGATGGAAGAAGCTCCTGAGGAAGTCTGACGACGAAACGCGTTGAGCATTGAAACATTGACGACCCTTTGGGACCCTGCATCGTGGTATCAGCGGTTTTATTGTCTATATATGCTGATTATTTTCCTTTTTTTTCTTGGGCTATATATTATGGACTTGGTGCATTTTTGGTACTAGTATTTTGTACCTTATACTTGCACTGCACTTTGCACTTTTACTATCTGCACCTTATTTGCCCAGTTCAGCATTATGTATTAGTGAGCTGCTATACCTATGGGTTCCTGTCTTATATAATTTGAGCACTTGTTATTGTGCTATTAATATATACTTTTTATCTACTTCTGTATCAATAAATTACTATTTTAACCAGTATATTTATTATATGGTTCTTTTCCCCCACATATACCTATTTAGTGACTGTGGCGCCCTGTTAATCTGTATACATATTTTTCTCGTTATTGGATTTGGAGTGTCCAATCTACAGAGGCTAGCCTGCACTTGGTTTACATTGAAGTTCCTTTCCCACTCACCCACCTTTTCTCTTCTTATTCATTACACCTGACTGTGTAATACGACACATATAACCAAAGTAATTAAAATGGTTTGCACACAGGTGCAGATATTTCATGGTTTAAATCCATTTTTTGGGGATATAGGCAATCTGCATCAACTTAAAACACGAAAACAGAAATGAAAAGGGTGCGCCTAACTTACATAAAAATAATATTATGCATAAATAAAATAATAATAAAATAATAGTCCAAAGTCTGTTTTCTATTATTTTCTATTATCTACTTGAAGAAGCCTCTTTAGGCGAAACGCGTCTAGATATTATACATTTTATAGTTTATATTTTATATTTGTAATAAAGGAATTTTTGGCACCAAAATATCTTGTTTGCCATATTCCTTTAAATATCCTTTTTTTTTTTTTACCTTTTTTATCCTGACCTTACTTATAATTTATAAACCCACGCAATAGCGCAAAGAATCCATAGGTGGGGATTATACCACCCATACGCTTACACCGAGCAGTTCAGCCTGCTCTATATACTGTGAGTATATTTTTATTTTCTTCTAGCATTTTTATCTGCCATACAGAGAGCACTATATTTTATTTTCTCTTATTATCGGCCGAGCCGGATCATCGCTGGACTTTTCACCTGCACTACTTGCTGACCAGCGTCACCCTATATATCCTTGAGTGGGGATCATTCCACTTCACGCATATAATATCAGAGCTGGATTTTAGCTCTGAAAATTGTGAGTAATTTTCATTATCACTATTTTATCCCCTTTCACCTTGCTGACATACTGTACCATTGGGATTTTTGTTTTCCTGCTTTTGTCTTCACATATCATCACCGAACTACAAGTGCATAGGCGTAAAGACTGACATCATTCTCAAGCATCCTCCATACTTTGTGGAACTTACCACTTCGGACTTATTGTAGGACTTTGGACTATTATTTTATTATTATTTTATTTATGCATAATATTATTTTTATGTAAGTTAGGCGCACCCTTTTCATTTCTGTTTTCGTGTTTTATGTTACTTATATAAGGGGATTAGGGGAACTCCCCTTTTAAGGTGTGCAGCCGTTCTAAACTATATTTCTCTGTGGCTACGTAGCGCTGACTCTTCACCCCATTCCTTTTAATCTGCATCAACTGTCTTTAATACCTTGATAAATCCTATAGTGATTGCAATTGTTTTTGAAGTAGGTCTAACAATATACCTCCTGGGCAAAGGAAGAAAGATGAGGATTAGTGATGTCCCGAACGGTTCGCTGGCGAATAGTTCCTGGCGAACATAGCATGTTCGCGTTCGCCACGGATGGCGAACATATGCGATGTTCGGTCCGCCCCCTATTCGTCATCATTGAGTAAACTTTGACCCTGTACCTCACTGTCAGCAGACACATTCCAGCCAATCAGCAGCAGACCCTCCCTCCCAGACCTTCCCACCTCCTAGACAGCATACAATTTAGATGAATTCTGAAGCTGCATTCTTTTTTTTTTTATTATTATTTTTTGTGTGTTTGTGTTTATTATACATTATCCTCCATAGCCAGTAACCTGTGTTTATTATACATTATCCTCCCATAGCCAGTAACCTGTGTTTATTATACATTATCCTCCCATAGCCAGTAACCTGTGTTTATTATACATTATTCTCCCATAGCCAGTAACCTGTGTTTATTATACATTATCCTCCCCATAGCCAGTAACCTGTGTTTATTATACATTATCCTCCCATAGCCAGTAACCTGTGTTTATTATACATTATCCACCCATATCCAGTTACCTGTGTTTATTATACATTATCCCCCCATAGCCAGTAACCTGTGTTGATTATACATTATCCTCCCATAGCCAGTAACCTGTGTGTATTATACATTATCCTCCCATAGCCAGTAACCTGTTTATTATACATTATCCCTCCATAGCCAGTAACCTGTGTTTATTATACATTATCTCCCCCATAGCCAGTAACCTGTGTTTATTATACATTATCCCTCCATAGCCAGTAACCTGTGTTTATTATATATTATCTCCCCCGTAGCCAGTAACCTGTGTTTATTATACATTATCCCCCTCATAGCCAGTAACCTGTGTTTATTATACATTATCCCCCATAGTCATTTATCGTTGGACCTAGGCAGCATGATGTCTTAGGCCGGCCCAGAGAGTGAGTGAGTGAGTGAATAATATAATATATATGTTCAGAAACATATTAGTCATATATGTAAATCGGGTACATGCAAAGAGGGTGAAAAGGTATTAAAGAAAAACACACTTATTGCATCAAATTTACAAAGCCAAACTTTTAAAAGCTTTCCTCATTTCTTTCTCGGGATGAGGAATATATCGGTTGTAGACTGAGGATTTCCATCTGCCCAATCTTTTAATAATATGCACTGGAGTGTCAGATTTGAAGGAGACCGAAGCTGCCCCTATTCTAAATGAAAGACCTGAGACATGGATACAACCCAATCTTAGGAGTAGTGTTCTGATGTAGAAGATGAATTTAGCCGTAGTCAGAGGGATTCAGTGAGAGTAGTGGTGAAATGTGTGTGGCATGACTGAGTGTGGGTAAGTAAGAGTCAAGTATTTTACCTGGGCACTAGTTCTAGGTGGGATAAAGTGGTATAGCGGATGGATGAGTAGTTTGGTTCGTTTTAGAGGTTTGTAGAGAAAGTATATAGTGATCATGATTTTTAGCGATATCCAATATTTTTAAGGTGGTCTCAAACAAACATAAAATGCTATATAAAATTTGTGGGAATATCGAATAGTCGTGTACAGTAAATCAGAGAGGGCTCAGAATATTGAACCATCGATCGGTAACCTGGATGCAGTAGGGGGTCTATCTGTTTTATTAAATACGCAGTAATATGCTTTTAATGGGATAGGACGTTAGGAAAGGTGTGTGATTGGGATAAGTGGTTGTGGCTGTATTTACCTTATCCTGGGACCGACCTGGCTCCTAAGCTTGAGCCGCGCGTTGCTGGATCACTCCTGCCTCCACACGAGCCGCATGCGGCTTGATCTCCTCTTCTGACTTAGCCGCGTGCACTGACCGCAGTGATCGGTCACGTGGCCCGCCTGGCACTAGGAGCATGGCTCGAGTCACGAGCTCGCTCTTAAAGGGGCAGTGGGAGCCAAAAGTTGATTCAGGCTCCCATTGGCCCACGTATAGCACAATAGCTTACATTTAAAAAAAAACAAAAAACTTTTTTGACTTTAATATAATAGCAGTCAGTTTCCTTCACACATGTGCGTTTCAGGGCCTGCCAGGGCACAGTGTCACACCAGTGCAACTCATATCTGGTGTAACAGTAGTGTACATTTAAAAAAAAAATACAGGGGGCTTGTTGTCACCTTTCGGGGACCCTTGGTGTTGTACGTGGCTGGGTGGAGGAAGAGACCTTCAATGACATCAGTGAGGACAAGGAACGGCACATGGCTAGCTTGGTATCCAACCTTGTGCAAATGGGGAGTTTGCGGTTGTGCAAATGGACTGTTTGCGGTGCGTTAAACGGGGAGTTTGGTCTGTCACTGTGAAGCGGTACAACATCATACCTGATGTTTTAAAGCACGTTATTCCAAACAATTTAGGAATGTTAGGTGATTTATGCCCTTTATGGATTAAAACCAGACTCTGCATCAACTATGTAATTTTCCATGGGAGTTTTGCCATGGATCCCCCTCTGGCATGCCACAGTCCAGGTCTTAATCCCCTTGAAACAACTTTTCCATCACTATTGTGGCCAGAAAGAATCCCTGTGGGTTTTAAAATTTGCCTGCCTATTGAAGTCTATGGCGGTTCGCCCGTTCGCGAACATTTGCGGAAGTTCGCGTTCGCCGTTTGCGAACGGAAAATGTTATGTTCGCGTCATCACTAATGAGGATGCGTCTCTCTGACTACTCAAGCACAAATAAGAAAAAAAACTTGCTTAAATAGGAGAAGACGTAGGACAAGATTCCCAATAACAAAGTGTTAAATACTTTTGTGACAAGTACTAGTTGTTAAGGTAGAGTGCATGACACTTTTTGATTGAACATTGTAAATGCATTTATTTTCCTCCTTCCCTCTGCCTCTCTCTCTTTTTATTTTTTATATAGCTTTAACATAGTTATTTTGCCTGAGTCTATTCCCCCACGATACTATTGGTACAACTACACCTAGAAGTTACCCGCTAGGGCAAAAGAAAATGCACGCCAGATGCATTTGGGGGATACGGGTCCTGATAGATAGGCACGGACCATGGGGCAGCTCTTGTGAGCATGTTATGTGGTGGAGGTTATGTGTGGGTTTTTTTCTGCTTTTTTTTCGTGTTAGTGGGTGGTACAATTGCAACTTTTTTTTGTTTCAGGTAATAAACCTTTTTCTTGGAGATTAATTGGGGTAGTGGAGAAGGATGGGGGGTAAGAGGGAAAGACAAAGTTAAGGGGATTGCGGATCAGAAGAATACTCTAAAATTCCTGACTAGTGATGTACCGAACTGTCCGCCGGCGAACAGTTCCCGGCGAACTTAGCGTGTTCGCGTTCACCGCGGCGGGCGGACACATGCGCAGTTAGATCCGCCCCCTATTCGTCATCATTGGGCAAACTTTGACCCTGTTCCTCTCGGTCAGCAGACACATTCCAGCCAATCAGCAGCACTCCCTCCCTTCCACACCCTCCAACCTCCCTCCCAGCATCCATTTTCGATTCATTCTGAAGCTGCATGCTTAGTGAGAGGAGGGAAAGTTTAGCTGCTGCTGATTAGATAGGGAAATTGATAGCTAGGCTAGGGTATTCAGTGTCCACTACAATCCTGAAGGACTCATCTCATCTCTGCTGTAAGGACAGCACCCCAAAAAGCCCTTTTTAGGGCTAGAACATCAGGCTGCTTTTTTTTTTCTGTGTAATGTAATTGCAGGTGCCTGCCTGCCAGCTTCTGTGTGAGGTTCACATTGGATACTGTGCCCACCTGCCCAGTGCCACCACTCATATCTGTTTTTACAATAGCTTAAGCTTTAGATTAAAAAAAATATATATTTTTCACTGTAATAGAAGAGCAGTTGCCTGCCTGCCAGCTTCTGTGTGAGGTTCACATTGGATACTGTGCCCACTTGCCCAGTGCCACCACTCATATCTGTTTTTACAATAGCTTAAGCTTTAGATTAAAAAAACAATTATTTTTTTCACTGTAATAGAAGAGCAGTTGCCTGTCTGCCAGCTTCTGTGTGAGGTTCACATTGGATACTGTGCCCACTTGACCAGTGCCACCACTCATATCTGTTTTTACAATAGCTTAAGCTTTAGATTTAAAGTAAATAATTTTTTTTCACTGTAATAGAAGAGCAGTTAGTTGTCTGCAAGCGTCTGGGTGTCAGGCCTCCTTCAGCGTGTGCTCTGCAGACCTGTGCCAGCGTGCTTTGACAGTTGCCAATCATAGCTGGTGTCTCTTTAGCGTGCTTTTACAAAGAAAAAAGGTTTCCAGTGTAAGCTAATAGCAGCCAGTCAGTGTCCTTCAAGCGGCTCTGTCAGGCCTACAGTGTGTGCTCTCCAGAACTGTTCAAGTGCACATTGCCAATCATATCTGGTGTCTCTATAGCGTGCTTTTAAAACCAAAATGTTGTTTCCAGTGTAATAGAAGAGCAGTTGCCTGCCTGCCAGCTTCTGTGTGAGGTTCACAGTGGATACTGTGCCCTGTTGCCCAGTGCCACCACTCATATCTGTTTTTACAATAGCTTAAGCTTTAGATTTAAAATAAATATTTTTTTTTCACTGTAATAGAAGAGCAGTTAGTTGTCTGCAAGCGTCTGGGTGTCAGGCCTCCTTCAGCGTGTGCTCTGCAGACCTGTGCCAGCCTGCTTTGACAGTTGCCAATCATATCTGGTGTCTCTTTAGCGTGCTTTTACAAAGAAAAAAGGTTTCCAGTGTAAGCTAATAGCAGCCAGTCAGTGTCCTTCAAGCGGCTCTGTCAGGCCTACAGTGTGTGCTCTCCAGAACTGTTCAAGTGCACATTGCCAATCATATCTGGTGTCTCTATAGCGTGCTTTTAAAACCAAAATGTTGTTTCCAGTGTAATAGAAGAGCAGTTGCCTGCCTGCCAGCTTCTGTGTGAGGTTCACAGTGGATACTGTGCCCTGTTGCCCAGTGCCACCACTCATATCTGTTTTTACAATAGCTTAAGCTTTAGATTTAAAATAAATAATTTTTTTTCACTGTAATAGAAGAGCAGTTAGTTGTCTGCAAGCGTCTGGGTGTCAGGCCTCCTTCAGCGTGTGCTCTGCAGACCTGTGCCAGCCTGCTTTGACAGTTGCCAATCATATCTGGTGTCTCTTTAGCGTGCTTTTACAAAGAAAAAAGGTTTCCAGTGTAAGCTAATAGCAGCCAGTCAGTGTCCTTCAAGCGGCTCTGTCAGGCCTACAGTGTGTGCTCTCCAGAACTGTTCAAGTGCACATTGCCAATCATATCTGGTCTCACAGTAGCTTGCACGCATAGTACCACTAATCCCCCAAAAAATGACAGGCAGAGGCAGGCCACCCCGCAGGGGCCGTCGTCGTCGTGGTGCTGTGATTCCCTTTTGCCCTAGAATAATGCCCAGTTTTCAGAAGCCACGTACCCTGAACTTGAAAAGTTCTGAGGACATAGTTGACTGGCTAACACAGGACACCCAATCTTGTACAGCCTCCGCTCGGAACCTTGACGCACCATCCTCCTCCAGCTTAGCTTCAGGCACCTCTCAAGATACCACTCACCCGCCTGCCGCCACCACCAAAACTAGCACCACAGCCGCTTTACTTGGTATGTCAGAGGAGTTATTCACACACCCGTTTGAAGAAATTAGTGATGCGCAACCATTATTGCTAGAGGATGTAGATAACAGGGATATGTCTCAGGCAGGCAGCATTAAACACATGGAGGTACGGTGTGATGATGATGATGTTGTACCCGCTGCTGCTTCCTTTTCTGAGTTGTCAGATGCAAGCGAAGCGGTTGATGATGACGATGCGTCCATGGATGTCACGTGGGTGCCCGCTCGGCAAGAAGAAGAACAGGGCGAAAGTTCAGATGGGGAGACAGAGAGGAGGAGGAGGAGACAAGTTGGAAGCAGGGGGGGGGGTCATCTCAAGGAGCTAGTGGTACAGTCAGACAGCATGCATCGGCACCCGGGGTCAGCCCGACAGCACGCCAATCAACGCGTGCTGTGTCCACCACCAGAATGCCGTCATTGCAGAGCTCAGCAGTGTGGCATTTTTTTTGTGTGTCTGCCTCTGGCAACAGCGATGCCATTTCCAACCTGTGCCAAAGGAAACTGAGTCGTGGGAGGTCCAACACCCACCTAGGTACAACTGCTTTGCGTAGGCACATGATCTCACATCACAAACGCCTATGGGATCAACACATGAGTACAAGCAGCACGCCTACTCTAAGCCGCCATCCTCCTCCTGGTCCAGCATCTTCAGCCACGTCAACCACTGCTGTCCTCCTTGCCCCCTCTCAACCATCCGCCACTCCGTCTCCCGCCTTGAGCAGTTCCCGCTCATCTGCCCACAGTCATGTGTCTGTCAAGGACATGTTTGAGCGTAAGAAGCCAATGTCACCAAGTCACCCCCTTGCCCAGCGTCTGACAGCTGGCTTGTCCGAACTATTAGCCCGCCAGCTTTTACCATACAATCTGAGTCTGAGGCGTTCAAAAAATTTGTAGCTATTGGGACACCGCAGTGGAAGGTACCCGGCCGGAATTTCTTTTCACAAAAGGCAATCCCCAACCTGTACTCGATTGTGCAAAAGGAAGTCATGGCATGTCTGGCACACAGTGTTGGGGCAAGGGTCCATTTGACCACTGATACCTGGTCTGCAAAGCATGGTCAGGGCAGGTATATCACCTACACTGCGCATTGGGTAAACCTGCTGACGGCTGACAAGCAAGGAATGCGTGGCATTGCAGAGGAGTTGGTGACACCGCCACGACTTGCAGGCAGTCCTGCTGCCACCTCCTCTACTCCTCCTACTCCATCCTCTTCCATAACCTCCTCGGCTGAGTACTATTGTGCTGCTGCGTCTTGTTCAACATCAACGGCATCCCCCCAGCTCCCCAGGTACTATTCCACATCCCGGATACGGCAGTGTCACGCCATCTTGGGTTTGACTTGCTTGAAAGCAGAGAGTCACACCGGACAAGCACTCCTGTCCGCCCTGAACGCACAGGTGGAAAAGTGGCTGACTCCGCAGCAACTGGATATCGGCAAAGTGGTGTGTGACAACGGAAAAAATTTGATAGCGGCATTGAAGTTGGGCAAGTTGACACATGTGCCGTGCATGGCACATGTGTGTAATCTGATCGTACAACGCTTTGTGCATAAGTACACAGGCTTACAGGACGTCCTGAAGCAGGCCAGGAAGGTGTGTGGCCATTTCAGGCGTTCCTACATGGCCATGGCTCACTTTGCCGATATCCAGCGGCGAAACAACATGCCAGTGAGGCGCTTGATTTGCGACAGCCCTACACGTTGGAATTCAACACTCCTAATGTTCGACCACCTGCTCCAACAAGAAAAAAGCTGTTAATGAATATTTGTATGACCGGGGTGCTAGGACAGCCTCTGGGGAGCTGGGAATTTTTTTGCCACGTTATTGGACGCTCATGCGCAATGCCTGTAGGCTCATGCGTCCTTTTGAGGAGGTGACAAACCTAGTCAGTCGCAACGAAGGCACCATCAGCGACATCATACCATTTGTTTTCTTCCTGGAGTGTGCCCTGCGAAGAGTGCTGGATCAGGCCGTAGATGAGCATGAAGAGGAAGAGTTGTGGTCACCATCACCACCAGAAACAGCCTTATCAGCATCGCTTGCTGGACCTGCGGCAACGCTGGAAGAGGATTGTGAGGAAGAGGAGTCAGAGGAGGAATGTAGCTTTGAGGAGGAGGAGGAGGAGCAAGACCAAACACAACAGGCATCCCAGGGTGCTCGTTGTCACCTATCTGGTACCCATGTTGTTGTACGTGGCTGGGGGGAAGAACATACCTTCAATGACATCAGTGAGGAGGAGGAACGGGAAATGAGTAGCTCGGCATCCAACCTTGTGCAAATGGGGTCTTTCATGCTGTCCTGCCTGTTGAGGGACCCTCGTATAAAAAGGCTGAAGGAGAACGACCTGTACTGGGTGTCCACGCTACTAGACCCCCGGTATAAGCAGAAAGTGGCGGAAATGTTACCGAATTACAACAAGTCGGAAAGGATGCAGCATTTGCAAAATAAATTAAAAAGTATGCTTTACACAGCGTATAAGGGTGATGTCACAGCACAACGGGAATCTAACAGGGGGAGAGGTGGAAGTCATCCTCCTTCTCCCACGACCACGCCGGCAACGTCAGGACGCTTTAAAGACGCGTTGTTGATGGTGGACATGCGGACCTTTTTAAGTCCTACGCATCGCCACAGCCCTTCGGGATTCACCCTCAGAGAGCGACTCGACCGACAGGTAGCAGACTACCTCGCCTTAACTGCAGATATCGACACTCTGAGGAGCGATGAACCCCTTGACTACTGGGTGTGCAGGCTTGACCTTTGGCCTGAGCTATCCCAATTTGCGATAGAACTTCTGGCCTGCCCCGCTTCAAGTGTCCTGTCAGAAAGGACCTTCAGTGCAGCAGGAGGTATTGTCACTGAGAAGAGAAGTCGCCTAGGTCAAAAAAGTCTAGATTACCTCACCTTTATTAAGATGAATGAGGGATGGATCCCGAAGTGAATAACACTGGGCGATACATTCGATTAAAAAAGGCCTGATGAGATGAGTTGCCTTGGGCTAAAAATGGTCCACACGCTGCTGTATTTTTTTTTTTTTTTAAATACTTTATTTTTGCGGTGCTTTGCATGACAGTAAAACAGTACATTGCAAGTCAGAATTTCCTGTATATAGCATCAACATATTTATCTTGCATCTTGTGAGACTGCACCAATTATCTAATTTTATAAAATACAAGCAATAACTTGGATCCGGGTCATTAACCGCTTAACCTGTGTTATTTGTGTGTTTGAGTCGTATATTCGGTGCTGGTATCCACGTTCCGTGTGTGAAGTAGTTATGGAGTATGTGGTGCCTCCATGGTTATGACACTTGGGTGTGCCTGTATGTGTCGGTATGGTGTCCCGTGGGCATATCGATGGGTGTGTACTATTGAGTGACTTCTGAAGCGTGTGGGCTGTCCAGTGCTGCCTCCTGCCGTGAGTGTGGTCTCTGCCTCACGTGATCGAAACTCCTAACCTAGGGAGTCGCAGGGGGGGGGGGGTGGTCGTGGTAAGAGTGTAGCAGTCACTCCATTAAGCGTTTGTGGTATGTCCCCGTCTTAGGTGTACCAGTCGTGCGAGAGTGGGTCCCGTTGAGCCTGTGGTGTCAGTCAAGTACGGTCCATGTCAGGGTTAGGCCTGTCGATTGTTGTACGTGTGTCAGTCTTCTAGTAGGGATCGCAACAACATAAACAATAAACCATTTAAACGTCCTTTTGTAACTCAGGTATGGTGTGAAGTTAGATAGGTTTCTCCTGACCTATGCTTTTGTATGCAATTCTTGACTCGTTTTAGACTTCACAAACCCTCGAGCTTAAAGCTCTACACTCACTAAGAGTGCAGGACAAACCCTAATCTTTGCAGAATAATGTACGTTGCCATATGGACACTTTGACGGTAGGTAATGGGTCGTATACAACCTGTACCTTTACTATGCTGCCCTCTTAAAGGCCGGCTACTGTTCAGTATTCTAGATTAGTCATCTATATAAGGTCAGCATTTAATGGGCTTTAGCAATATATACATTTTGTCAGACCATTTAATCTTTTTGTTTTTGTAGCTTGAAAGTGAGGTGTGTTTATTAAATTTTAGTGCCCCTATTCAGCCTTAGGAGGGTAATGTCCCCTAGTCATGGGACACTGAGCTTGGCTTTAACCTCTATCAGATGTTTGGAGACCTTACAAACTGACAGCCACCGGCTCAAAAACAGGGTTCAGGAGAAAGAACAAGGTAATAAACAATTGTGATTTTCGCATTGAGTGTACGAACTGTAGGAATTATGGTAACGTTTCCAAAACGGCACTTGGTTACCAAAATTGGGCTCACAAAAAAAAAAAATATATATATATATATAAATATATTGTTGCCCCCAAGAACAATGGGGTACTATAAGAAATGTTAAACGTTCAATGAAAATAACTTTGCAGTCTTTAGACCTGAGGTAAAGGTGAGCGCTGGGAAGGTGTCCCTACTTGCCTCATTGTCAGCCAGTCCCTTGAGGCTGTCTTGGGTCCGAGGACCGAGGGCTTCTGTTCCGCGGTACAAACGTTGCGGTGCGCTCTGGGTCCCAATTGGTAGTAGAGGGTCTTGAGGGTGAGTTGGCTGTCGGTGGGTCCAGTCCCAAGGCCTGTATTATTGTGGGTGCCTCTTCCATGGAGGCAAGTGTGAGTTGGGATCCGTTCTGTGGTATCACCAGGGATCCGTGTGCCCCCCATCGATAGGTGATGTCTGCTGCCCTCAGTCTGTTGATGAGGGAGCTGAAGGTTTTGCGCCACATGAGGGTAGACTTTGCAAGATCCTGGAAAAAGGTTAGGCTAGCGCCCTCAAATATCAGGGGTGTTTTACCTTTTAATGCAGACATGACCTGAATCTTGTCGTGTACATTTGGGCACCTGAGTATCACATCTCTGGGTGTGTTTGAGCGTACCTTTGAGGACGTAGGCAGGCGGTAGATCTCCTCAGTGACCATCTTCTTGACCGTGGTGTGAGGCAGAATAGTGGCCAGAAGGCGCCTTGTGTAGTACGGTAGTTCATCTGGCAAGATGGCTGCCGGGATGCCTCTAATTTTTATATTAGTGCGCCGATGGCGTTCCTCCATGGTTGTCTGCTGTGCCATTATGGCTCTTTGTTGCGCCTGAAGGTGGTGCATTGATTCTTGCAGCTCAGCTAGGTGAGTTTGCATGTCTGCAATTTGTTTTTCATTAGTGTGTACCCTGTTTATAGTGGCAGTGATGTCCTTTTTGATGGGGGCCAGTTCTGCCGCAAGGATTTTATGGAAGTCCGATAATAGGATTTTTAAATCATGCCTGGATGTTGGGGTCATGTCTGCTGGAGGGTCTAGTTGGTGTTGTGGCCCTATGTGGGCTTCTGAGGTTGTTTCTGCCTCCGGTTGATCCGTGTGTTGGCAGTCGGGCGCCGTACGCGGCGTGTCCGCGGGAGTAGTTGTAGCCGGAGCAGGCCTTTGAAGCATGGTCCCTATGTCCCGGTTTTGTTCTACGGCTTGTGGGCGCTGTGAGCGGCGGCCCGTGGCTGGTGTGTGTGCCGGATGGTCTGACCTTTGGAGGGAGGCTTCGTCCCGCGCTTGTCGCGCTCCTTAGCCGCTGAGTAGTTTCTCCAGGTCTGGGATTGTGAGCGTGGGGTAGGCCCCAACCTTCCGTCTCCGCTTCTGCTGGGTGGGAGCCGCAAAGAAGGGCATCGATTGGCTCGGGAGTAGGTAGGGAGTCCAGCTGGGGGCTGGAGGAGGTTGGATCGGCTGAGGGTGTTGGGATTTTTAATAGATTGTGCCGTTTACTGGGGAACTTGTCGAGATGGAGTCCGTTTAGCTCGCTGGTTAAGCTCCGCCCCCCACGCTGCTGTATTTTAGCTCTGAATGACGTTTGACTTGCGTGACTTATCCGCCACCAACTAGGGTTCAAGCCGCCATGTTTTAGGGCACTTTCTGCCTGTGAAACAAACATCAATTTTTCTGGCCGCTGCTACAGCAGCGGCTGCAACAATACCAAATTTTTCAGGCATGTGTACATGCCTAATTTTTAGGCCCACTGGTGCAGCACTGTGGCTTCAAAAACCAAACCAAAAAAAAATCCTCCAAGATGGCACCAATATACCAGTTGTCTAAGCATCTTCCCACCTTGGCCTAAAAAGGGGAGGTGATTCAACAATTAAAAATCGCTGCCATTTCCACATCCACTGATAGGAGACGCGGAAGGTATTAAACTGATATGAACAATACTAAACTCACCACTCCTATCTGGTGGCACATTAGCTTGCCCGCGCAGTGCCCCAAATTTCAAGTAAGAGGACCGACCAAGCATCTTCTTCCATCTCCCTGTTACAGAAATAACTGCCATATCCATAGAAATTGTACATATTATCCAGGAGAGTTTTACAGGGCCAAATCATGTCGCCTGTTGAAAGAGGTGACCTTGCTCAGGTCCCAGGTGTGCAGTTCCTAAAATGGCTGCCATATACATGTCCACTGATAGGAGACGCAGAAGGTATTAAACTGATATGAACATTTACTAAACTCACCACTCCGAGTGCTGTTATTTATTTAATTTTTTTGTGGTGAGGCTTTACAGGACAGAGTGCTTCTCCACGGGACATGTTAACTCACGGGCAGCTGGCTCATCAAGGAACCAGAGCAGTTTGAACGAGGTGACCTTGCTCGGGTCCCAGGTGTGCGGTTCCTAAAATGGCTGCCATATACACGTCCACTGATTGGAGACGCGGAAGGTATTAAACTGATATGAACAATACTCCACTCCTATCAGTAGGTCTGTCCCATTGTGATTTATGCCCCCCACCCACCGCGCAGGGAGGACAGGTGTCAATCCATACCTGCCAAGTGACCCTATGTAGGGGGAACAGTCTCTATTCTGCTCTGTGTCAGTGTGTATCATGGCCTCTGTGGACGGGGAACAGTCTCTATTCTGCTCTGTGTCTCTGTGGACAGGGAACAGTCTCTATTCTGCTCTGTGTCAGTGTGTATCAGGGGCTTTGAGGACAGGTGTCAATCCATACCTGACAAGTGACCCTATGTAGGGGGAACAGTCTCTATTCTGCTCTGTGTCAGTGTGTATCATGGTCTCTGTGGACGGGGAACAGTCTCTATTCTGCTCTGTGTCAGTGTGTATCATGGGCTTTGAGGACAGGTGTCAATCCATACCTGCCAAGTGACTCTATGTAGGGGGAACAGTCTCTATTCTGCTCTGTGTCAGTGTGTATCATGGTCTCTGTGGACGGGGAACGGTCTCTATTCTGCGCTGTGTCAGTGTGTATCATGGTCTCTGTGGACAGGGAACAGTCTCTATTCTGCTCTGTGTGAGTGTGTATCAGGGGTTTTGAGGACAGAAGTCAATCCATACCTGCCAAGTGACCCTATGTAGGGGGAACAGTCTCTATTCTGCTCTGTGTCAGTGTGTATCAGGGGCTTTGAGGACAGGTGTCAATCCATACCTGCCAAGTGACCCTATGTAGGGGGAACAGTCTCTATTCTGCTCTGTGTCAGTGTGTATCATGGTCTCTGTGGACGGGGAACAGTCTCTATTCTGCTCTGTGTCAGTGTGTATCATGGTCTCTGTGGACAGGGAACAGTCTCTATTCTGCTCTGTGTCAGTGTGTATCATGGGCTTTGAGGACAGGTGTCAATCCATACCTGCCAAGTGACCCTATGTAGGGGGAACAGTCTCTATTCTGCTCTGTGTCAGTGTGTATCATGGTCTCTGAGGACGGGGAACAGTCTCTATTCTGCTCTGTGTCTCTGTGGACAGGGAACAGTCTCTATTCTGCTCTGTGTCAGTGTGTATCAGGGGCTTTGAGGACAGGTGTCAATCCATACCTGACAAGTGACCCTATGTAGGGGGAACAGTCTCTATTCTGCTCTGTGTCAGTGTGTATCATGGTCTCTGTGGATGGGGAACAGTCTCTATTCTGCTCTGTGTCAGTGTGTATCATGGGCTTTGAGGACAGGTGTCAATCCATACCTGCCAAGTGACTCTATGTAGGGGGAACAGTCTCTATTCTGCTCTGTGTCAGTGTGTATCATGGTCTCTGTGGACGGGGAACAGTCTCTATTCTGCGCTGTGTCAGTGTGTATCATGGTCTCTGTGGACAGGGAACAGTCTCTATTCTGCTCTGTGTAAGTGTGTATCAGGGGTTTTGAGGACAGAAGTCAATCCATACCTGCCAAGTGACCCTATGTAGGGGGAACAGTCTCTATTCTGCTCTGTGTCAGTGTGTATCAGGGGCTTTGAGGACAGGTGTCAATCCATACCTGCCAAGTGACCCTATGTAGGGGGAACAGTCTCTATTCTGCTCTGTGTCAGTGTGTATCATGGTCTCTGTGGACGGGGAACAGTCTCTATTCTGCTTTGTGTCAGTGTGTATCATGGTCTCTGTGGACAGGGAACAGTCTCTATTCTGCTCTGTGTCAGTGTGTATCATGGGCTTTGAGGACAGGTGTCAATCCATACCTGCCAAGTGACCCTATGTAGGGGGAACAGTCTCTATTCTGCTCTGTGTCAGTGTGTATCATGGTCTCTGAGGACGGGGAACAGTCTCTATTCTGCTCTGTGTCAGTGTGTATCAGGGGCTTTGAGGACAGGTGTAAATGTTAGGTGATTTCTGCCCTTTATGGATTAAAAGCAGACTCTGCATCAACTGTGTAATTTTCCATGGGAGTTTTGCCATGGATCCCCCTCCGGCAGGCCACAGTCCAGGTGTTAGTCCCCTTGAAACAACTTTTCCATCACTTTTGTGGCCAGAAAGAGTCCCTGTTGGTTTTAAAATTCGCCTGCCCATTGAAGTCAATGGCGGTTCGCCCGGTTCGCCGGTTCGCGAACATTTGCGGAAGTTCGGAAGTTTCGGGTTCGCGACAACACTATTCCTGACCTTGAACGTTCAAGGATTAAATAGTCCCCAAAAACGTATCACTTTGATAGAAATGTAAATAAAGCAAGAATTGATGTTGCTGTAATCCAGGAGACACACTGGAAAGCTGAAGATGCCACTTCAATTTTGAGAAATATCCTTAGTGAGAAATGTCATCTATGAAGGGTAACAACAACATTGTGTAGTATTATTTTTCTTGAAAGAGATTACATATGGATGTGTTCATAAGCTTTGCTTATGAAGTTTGTAGACTAAATAACAAGCTGATTTCCATTTTGAATCTGTATGCCGCAAATAAGAACCAAGTTCATTTTGTAAATGGAGTCTTGAATAAGGTGCAGAGTTTGATTTAGGGAACATATATTGTATTGGGGAATTTTAACTGTGTGGTTGACCCAGCTCTGGATAGACAAGGATCTATATAACCCAGTAGTTAAAGGCTTGGTTCGAGGTTTTCAGTGCACCCTCAGGAAATTCAAACTCTATGAAACATGGAGGATGATAGGGATTTTAACTTTTTTTTTAATCAACATCATACGTATTCCCATATATATATGATTCTGGTGGACCAGCATTCTACTCAGCAGTGTAAAAATATTTAAATAGTTCCTGTGTCATGGTCAGACCATGACTCGGTTGTCCTAGATTTGCGATACAACTATAAGAAATCCTCACAAACCTGGAAATTAAATGATTGTAATCAAAAAAAGAAAATCTAAATAGTCTATTAAAGTCAGGAGATGTAAGTCTCCCGATGAAATGGTGCGCTTTTAAAAGCGTAATGAGGGGCCATTTAATTAAACTAGAGGCTCAGAACAGAAAGAAGGGGCGTGAGAACTTAGCTTCTTTGTATGTTAATTGTCCGACGTTACCAGGTTAAATATAATAGAGAACAAGGATGGAAGAATAAAATAAATAAAAATTAGGAAGGATATAAGTGATCGAATATTAGAGTAAATAAGATCATAGCAAAATCAAGACAAAAGTGTGTTATCTTGGCAACAGAGCTAATAAGCTTTTATCAAACCAACTTAAAAGGGATAACTTAAAGGGACACTATAGTCACCTGAACAACTTCAGCTTAATGTGGTTGTTCAGGTGAGTACAATAGCTCCCTGCAGCCCTTTTCATGTAAACACTGTATTTTCAGAGAAAACACAGTATTTACCTTGGAAGATAGGAACACCTCCAGTGGCCGTCACTCAGACGGCCACCAGAGGGATTCCCGTGTTAAGTGCTGCCTAATTTGCATTAATCTCGTTTGACGTCTTCACGCTTGGCTGAATACATCAATCGTGCTATCAGGACACAGGAGGCACTGTGAACGAACATCCTGTGTCCTGTAGTAACCCCGGAGCCTGTCAGGAATCAGAGCCAACAGTGTGGGAAGATAAGATCTTCACACAGAGCAGCTCAGGCTGACAGGTAGGAGACCGGAGACTGGAGACCGAGCAGGAGGATCCAGTAAAAGTAAACTTATTTTGTGAGGGTGATAGAATGAGTGTGGGTGAGTGAGTGTGTGTAATTGAGTGTGTGAGAGGGTGAGTGTGTGTGGGTGAATGTGGGTGGGTAAATGAGTGTGCGTAAGTGTGGGTGGGTGAGTAAGTGAGTGTAGGTGGGTGACTAAGTGAGTGAGAGTGTGTGTGAGAGGGTGGGTGAGTGAGTAAGTGCATGTGGGTGGGTGAGTGTGGGTGGGTGAGAGAGTGAGTGAGTGTGCGGGAGTGAGTGAGTGTGTGAAAGAGTAAGTGAGTGTGTGAAAGAGTAAGTGAGTGAGTGTGTGTGTGTGAGTAAGAGAAATAGAGAGATAGAATTAGATGGATAGATAGAGTGTGTATGTATGTTTAACAATATGTATTTTCAATGTATGTGTTTGTGTACAAACACTATATATAGAGATATCTCTATACATATAGTGTTTGTATACTGTATACATTGGGCTAGAGGGTTGCGGTAGGAGGGGGTCGGGCATAGACAGCGAGCTGAGCTGCCAGTCAGCTCAACTTGCGAACACGCACATGCGCGGTAGAGCGCTCAGTGTTCATTCATAGGGTGGCATTCAATACTGCTTTATGAAGAATGTGATTGGTGCAGCTTCAAGCTGCGCATGCGCACCAGATCGCTATGACGTTTCTCTAAGAGAAGCGTCTGATTGAGCCCTGTTACTTCGTCATTTTGATGAAAAAGGGGGCACAGCCTACCGAGGATCTCGGCGCTGGAACGGAGGTAAGTTTCAGCTATAATAAGGCCTCAAAAATATATTTTATTAAGGGGAAGTTAATATAAAAGCAAGAAAGAAGGCTAGGGGACCTGTCTTTCTTGCTTTTATATGTTGACTGTAGTGCTAATTTAAAATCTAGAATATTTAAAGGATCACTATAGTGTCAGGAAAACAAACCCGTTTTCCTGACACTATGTCATATTGACACCAACATTTAGCAAGAAAGAAGGCTAGGGGACCTGTCTTTCTTGCTTTTATATGTTGACTGTAGTGCTAATTTAAAATCTAGAATATTTAAAGGATCACTATAGTGTCAGGAAAACAAACCCGTTTTCCTGACACTATGTCATATTGACACCAACATTTAGCAAGAAAGAAGGCTAGGGGACCTGTCTTTCTTGCTTTTATATGTTGACTGTAGTGCTAATTTAAAATCTAGAATATTTAAAGGATCACTATATTGTCAGGAAAACAAACCCGTTTTCCTGACACTATGTCATATTGACACCAACATTTATTCCTCGGTAATTGAAAAAACAATAAAATATGTTATATCTTATATTATACACCAGGATAAATTGGGGTTTATTAAGGGCAGGCAGGCAAGTGGGAACACTCGTACAGTTTTAGTTCATTATGTTATAAATCATAAAATTCCATCAATGTTTTTGGCTCTAGATGCAGAAAAAGGCCTTGCGAAGAGGTTCTTAAAGCCTTTAACTTCGGAGAGGCGCTCATTGGCTTGGTCATAGCCTTATATAAATCACCATCTGCACAAATTGTAGGGCAGGGAGTTAATTCTGATTAGTTTCCAGTATGTAATGGAACTCGTCAGGGGTGCCCGCTGGCACCTACGCTGTATATCCAAACGTTGGAACCTTTGGCATCTAAAATTAGGATCCAGGAAAACATTAGCGGCATTAAGATAGGCAAATGGTTATGCAAGCTAAACTTATTTGCGGACGATGTCCTGCTGACTCTGTCTGACCCCAAAAGGTCACTTGAGACGGTTTTGATGGAGGTGAAGAAGTTTGGAGGGCTAACAAACTATAAAATTAGAATTGAGAAGACACAGGCTTTGCCAATAGGATTAGATCCCGAGACGCTTGGTAGGTTGACCGATGAATATCCCTTTTCATGGACAGAAACCCATTTAAAATATCTTGGCATACTCATTCCTAATAATATGGGTCATACATTAAATCTGACTTACGATGCCTTGTTTATTGAGTTGAAAAGGCAGTTGGCTTATTGGAAGGCATTGAGCCTATCTATTTTAGGTAGAATAAATCTCATAAAAGCCTGTATACTCCCAAGATGGTTATATCGTCTTAGAAGGATACCTATACCAAGTCCTGAAGCTTGGTGCAAAAAGTTTCAAAGGTTAATAAGTAAATTTATTTGGATCAATAAAAAGCCTCGTATTAAGACAGAAGCTCTATATAGAAATAAGGACTGCGGGGGCTGAATACATCCAGGCTAATATGCTCGTCTATGTATATAAATTCCATTGCCCTTCTTCCAAAATGGAAGGATGGTATGAAAAAGAACAAGAGTTCCTAGGAGTAAGTAACATGGAGAGCCTACTGTGGATGGATCATGAGCTGGTAAACCAGCGTATTCAACTCTCAATGAATAGTATACCTGGGAAGCTATTTCAACTCTGGCTCACATTTTTAAAAAGACATCAGATGAAAATCATTATAGTTGAGGTTCCTGTCTATATATTCGAGGATTTGATAAAGGACCTGGACTTATCAACATTGCCAAATAAAAATAAGATTAAGGCTAAAGATCTATTCTTGAGGAATAAATGTAAAAATATTGATCAACTTAATCAAGAATTTAACATTCCAACAAATCAATATTTAAATATATATTGAATTCGATCTTATGTAGCAAGACATGAATCTAAAAATGAGAATGAGCCATTTATTTTGCAAATTGAGTATTTATTTAAAAAATATAGATAGTGTAGCGCTTATTATAAATATGCAGTAAAGAATGGTAATTACCTAAAAGGTGGATGGTAGTCTACACCCAAAATACAGACTTATGCGTGTGATAGGTCAAATGGGATCGGGTTCTGTAACAATGTAAAAGATATCCACATAGTGTAAAATCGTATTAATATAGACTTAATCTGAAAGTAAACATAGGAACACTCACAAACATAGAGCTATTAAACCTAGCTCTGGTGTGGATGGCTTCGGGTCCATTTAGGCGACCCACCCCTATATAGGAATGTTGTATGTGGTCCTAAGAAAAATGGAGACAAAAAGGAGACCGCAATAGGGTAGCACAATATGTATCCCAAGTATGGTGGAGAGGTAAGTAAGAATTATACTTACAAACCTAGAGCCCCTATGGCTCTGCAGTCTTGTAGTGTGTAGTAAGGGACTACACTCCCTAAGATGCAAAAGAGTCACCGGTCACCAGGATGGAAAGTTGAATTTTTTTTTTCCTTTTATTCGTTACACTTTAAATAGGTAAAACAATAAAAACGGAACAATGTCCACAATAAAATCCCAGGACGCGTTTCACTACAGGGTGTAGTTTCCTCAGCTGGGTTGAAGAGCAAATGCATCCTCCTGGTCTGCCGGTCTGTGTTTAAGTACCTTCTTTAATTGGCGGATGAGGATTTATTTAGCAATGACTCCCAATTGGGTCTTATTAAAAGATGGTATCAAGTAGTTGAAAGCTTGGTTTCTGAGAGGTTTCCCAAACCATGGACGAGATGGTCATTGGAGGTAGGGATAGGACAGGAGTGGAAATTGTGGGCTAGAAATTGGAATTTCACTAAAAGATCCACACATTGTGTTAATATACAGAAACTCCAATTTAAGGTTATGTTTAGATGGTATATTGTCCCTCAAACTATCAATAAGTTCGACCCCAAGATTACAAATGTTTGTTGGAGATGTAGAGAGGCCCCAGGGAGTAGTGTACACATATGGTGGGAGTGTAAACTTATTCAAAAAACCTGGGAGGGGATCTTTCTGAAAATATAGAGTCTGATAAATAAGGACATTAGCCCTCACCCAAACATTGCCCTACTACATTGTGGGTTAGAGACTCTAGCAGCAACTAGGAGGAATTTAGTTATACATATTTTGTTGACTATGAGAAAAGGTGTATAATATTATGCTTGTAGATGCCTCTAATAATGAGTTTGCAATTGTAGTAGGACCATGGGGGTTGGATAATCTGTTTAATTAACTCTAGCAGCAACTAGCAGGAGTTTGGTTATACATATTTTGTTAGCTATGAAGCTGACTATTGTACGTTATTGGAAAAGTCAGAGCCTGATAAGCAGGGGAGGGCTGGCAGCCTTAGGCCTGGGGGGCAAAACCAGTCAAGTGGCCCATTGCGCCACCAAATCAGTTCACCGTCCATGCCCACCTTTTTCTGGTTTTATAACGGATATTGATGTTATGCTAATCAGTAGCTCTTTGCCATACCCGCTCCTTCACGGCTCTGACTTTCAATGTTGTCAGAGCACAGGCTGAGAATCTCTGAGCCTGTGCTCTGACTCACTAACTGAGCGCCGGAACCACGAGGGAGAGGATATGATCTGACTGCACCTACTGCTGGTGCGCACCAGTGGACCACCAGCGAATCGTTTAAATTAAATATGCTGGTGTACCCAACTTGTGAGCTGTGTTGGCCGCCGGGCGCCTCTGTTGTCATGGCACCCTGCGTGACCGCACAGCTTGCCCACCCTAACGGCTGGCCCTGCTGACACACACTGATGTTACTACTTAGACATCCCTCAATATTAATACAGAGATGAGAGTAAACACCAATAAACTGTGGAAACAGAGCTGATCCCCCCCAAATTTATAAAGGTTTGCTTAGAGGATTTATTCAAGATTAAATCATGCCTCCTCCTCTCTCCCCCATGCGCTGCTCTGTAGGCTGGGAGGAAGTGAAGAGTAATCACAGTCTCCCAGCACAACGCCACCTGTGGCTGCATGGGGAACAGCTGTTTAATGTAATGCTTGCAGGACGGCCAGCTGCCGCAGAACCTCTTTGTTTCCGTCTCTGCAAAAGGCTCTAGGCACTGCTTGTTGTGAGTGTGAGCCACTGTAAATTAGGGGCAGAGGGCAGTTGCACTGCGGTCAAGACGGGTCTGGGCAGGAGGAGAGTGCAGTGCAATCAGTGCAATCAGTGCACTCCCCTCCTGTGGGTCACCAGTAGACTGGTGCACCTGCCCAGGATCAGAGCCGGTGCAAGGATTTTTGCCGCCCTAGACAAAATATTAATTTGCCGCCCCCCCCCATGTGACATCACAATGCCCCACCCATATGATCTGCATATGAACTAACGCCAGTGCTGCACACAGTGTGTGTTTACATTAAAAAGCCTGCAGGGACCAGCTATAGACACCAGAACCACTTAATTAAGCTATAGTGTCCCTTTAATGTGAGGTAAATTATAGATTAGTGTCACTAATAATATACTAGATTGCCTACTTACAATTAGATGAGGATGATGATGGGCTGCAGTTTGGCTCCACTGGTCTGGTGTAGAACAGGACCTCTGGAGGCTGTTTGCAACTGTGGTCACAAAATTCAACGTTCTGGGAGAATTGGAAGCAGCTCCATTTTTTGGGGGCCTCTTACACAGCTCAAGGTCTGGGCCCCAGTGCCTGGCGGTGAGTATGCCCATAAGGCCCACTCATAAGTCCACTTATATGTTCCACCCACCCATGAGCTCGCTCACAGGGAGTGGAGTGTGTAGGGGATGTGTTATGTGTTATCTCATATGTGTGCTTATGGTATGTAGTGTATAGGGATACCAGTTTGTGCAGGTGATGCAGTGTGTTTGTGTGTAGTGGAAGCAGTGTGTATTTGTGTATAAGGGATGTATTATGTGTTTCTGGTTGTGTGTGAGGGATGCATTGTGTGAATCTGTGTTTGTATGCATAAGGGATGCAAGGTGTGTGTCTGTATGTGTGTGCATTGAGTGTAAGAGATGCATTGTGTTTCTGTGTGTATGTAAGAAAAACAGTGTGTGTGTTTGCATGTGTGTGTAAGGGTTTGCATTGTATGTTTCTGTGTATGTGTGCAAATGATGCATTGTCTTTGTGTGTAAGGGTTGCATTGTGTGTGTGTAATGGATGCATTGTGTGTTTCTCTGTGTGTAAGGGAAGCATGTTCTGTTTCTGTGTATGTATAGGGATGCATTGTGTGTTTCTGTGTATGTATAGGGGTGCATTGTGTGTTTCTGTGTATGTATAGGGATGCATTGTGTGTGTGTGTGTGTGTGTGTGTGTGTGTGTGCGCGTAGTGTTAAAGAGCTCCCTGTCTTGCCCCCTGTCCTATAGAGCTGTCCCTTCTGTCCCTTAGAGCTCTCCCCTGCCCCTTAGTGGTCTCTCCTCTCCCCCACCCTCCCCTAGCGGTCTCTTCTCACACTCACCCACCCTCCCTGTGCTCTTCTCATCCCCCCTCCACCCTCCCTGTGTTCTTCTCACTCCTCCCTCTGTGTGTTCTCCTCACCCCCCGTGTTCTTCTTACCCCCCCTCCTCCCTGTGTTCCTCTCACTCCTCCCTCTGTGTGTTCTCACCCCCCCGTGTTCTTACTCCCCCTCCTCCCTGTGTTCTTCTTACTCCCCCCTCCCCTCTTCTTACTCCCCCTCCCCTCTTCTTACTCCCCCTCCCCTCTTCTTACTCTCCCCCTCCCCTCTTCTTACTCTCCCCCTCTTCTTACTCTCCCCCTCCCCTCTTCTTACTCTCCCCCTCTTCTTACTCTCCCCCTCCCCTCTTCTTACTCTCCCCCTCCCCTCTTCTTACTCTCCACCCTTCCCCTCTTCTTACTCTCCCCCCTCCCCTCTTTTTACTCTCCCCCCCCTCTTCTTATTCGCCCCACCTCCCCTCTTCTTACTCTACCTCCCTCCCCTCTTCTTACTCTCCCCCCTCCCCTCTTCTTACTCTCCCCCCTCCCCTCTTCTTACTCTCCCACTCCCCTGTTCTTACTCTCCCCCACTCCCCTCTTTTTACTCTCCCCCTCCCCTCTTTTTACTCTCCCCCCTCCCCTATTCTTACTCTCCCCCTCCCCTCTTCTTACTCTCCCCCCTCCCCTCTTCTTACTCTCCCCCCTCCCCTCTTCTTACTCTCCCCCCTCCCCTCTTCTTACTCTCCCCCTCCCCTCTTCTTACTCTCCCCCTCTTCTTACTCTCCCCCCTCCCCTCTTCTTACTCTCCCCCCCTCCCCTCTTCTTACTCTCCCCCCTCCCCTCTTCTTACTCTCCCCCTCCCCTCTTCTTACTCTCCCCCCTCTTCTTACTCTCCCCCTCTTCTTACTCTCCCCCCTCCCCTCTTCTTACTCTCCCCCCTCTTCTTACTCTCCCCCTCCCCTCTTCTTACTCTCCCCCTCCCCTCTTTTTACTCTCCCCCTCCCCTCTTTTTACTCTCCCCCCTCCCCTCTTTTTACTCTCCCCTCTTCTTACTCTCCCCCCTCTTCTTACTCTCCCCCCCCTCCCCTCTTCTTACTCTCCCCCCCTCCCCTCTTTTTACTCTCCCCCCTCCCCTCTTTTTACTCTCTCCCCCCCTTCTTCTTACCCCCTCCCCTGTAGGTGGCCGAGCTGCACTCCGGTCCGCGGTCCCGGCCGGAGTGATAGGAAGGTGCTCAGTGTGCACCTTCCTGTCAGTCCGGCCGGGTACAGGAAACAGAAACTCCTGTTCCGCGCGGAACAGGAGTTTCTGTTTCCTGTACCCGGCCGGACTGACAGGAAGTGCACACTCAGTGTGCACCTTCCCATCACTCCGGCCGGGACCGCAGCTCGGCCACCTACAGGGGAGGGGAGGGAAAAGCAGCTGCAGTCGTCTGAGCGCTCTTTACAGAGTGCTCGGCGGCTGCAGCATTTAAAGGGCCGGCCCGCCGCGGCCGGTCCTAAAATAATTTCGGGCGGCCTGGGGGGCAATTGCCTCCCTGCCCCCCGGCCCAGCCCGCCCCTGCTGATAAGTTAGGGAGAACCAAAAAGCCATATTAATCATTTTGTTTTAATGGAAAAAGTTTTTTTTATTGCACAGGCAAAAATGGAGACAAGGATATGGCAATCTTGGATTGATAAATATTCAGAATGCCCAAAGGTAGTCATGTTCAAATGATAATGGTTTCAGGAAAAAAGATTGCAAATTTTTTGGTAGTGGTTGTTATTTGTCTAGTGGATTTCTTGTGTTTTGATACTATTAATGTGCAGTAATATGATGACATATCCAGAGGTCATGTGTAAATTTCTTGGAAGGGCGTCTGAAATTTCCCCCCAAAATTAAAATAATTGTAAATGCACACACACCGTGAGAGAAGCATCTTCACACTCCTTTAAAAAAAAAAAAAAAAGTGGTGGATTGCACTTCACAGAGAAAAGGGGTATATTAATATACTTGTAGATGCCACTAATTATTTTGCAATTGTAGTGGAACCATGAGGGTTGGAGAATTTTTTTAATTAACCAAATACTAAACATTAAAAAAGGTCATTTGTTGTGTCTCACCTTATATAAGTCAACAATCATCTCTTAGAGATATATTAAACACATATCCAGGCTACTGAAGGTCAAATCATCTTTTAGCTGATTGGGCCTGTTTTCATGTGCAACTTTTTGATTTTTTATCCTGTTTTTCACTGTGATGCCATATCTCCACTTTACTGATTCTACCTGATTTTCCATGTTTTCTTTTGTCACTGGGAAGCATACTCTCTGATTCTGTTTATAACCTAGATGCTTGGGGGGGCGGGGCCTGACTATCATGGCTGAAATTGTGTTTTGCACGAGCTCCCGCACCAACATGACCATTTAAGCCTGTTACAGCCTTATCCAGCGCAATCGGGAAATAAATTTGTGACTTACTAGGTCCTCATGCCAGGGGCCATGAAGTCTTATAATCAGCGACCCAATGGGAACATGCTTATCTCCTGCTTTACTTTACGGCCTATTGCGCACCGGGTGGGAGAGATGGCCGCTCTCCTATCCTGGGGGTTCTCAGAAGAAATCAGCAGTGTGCACAAGCCCCTTTACCCCCTACCCCCCAGGGTGATCTCGGCTCACTCTTGGAAGGTTGCCCTGGAGCAGTCAGGGCTCGAGATAAAGCCATAGGGGTAGAAAGAATGGGCGACTCACCCAAGATGGCCGACAACATGCGCTCCAGCAGGTCCAGCGATGATCCAACTGAACAAGATCTTTGCAGCATTCTGGCAAAAGCTGGCGCACATGATGCACCAACCTGCTCTACAGCAGATTAATAAACCTGCCTTCTGAAGACCACCAGAGTTCCCCCGACGAAAAGCCACAGCTCCGACAGCTGGTAAAGCCCTATTATGGCAGCGGATCCCATCACTCCTGCACAAGAGGACACATAGCCCGGATGCACGGCGGCCCGATGATGTAGTATGCGGCAAGCCTGATGAACTGAAGGGACTCCAGCTCCTATCACTCACAGGCACCAACTTGCGCACAGCTGGACTCGGAGGCCTATGGGATTACTTTTTAGCACAGGACTGTATTCTACCTATGAAGGGCATATGATGAAACAGACTGCGCAATGCAAGCCTCATGGTCCCTTGGCTTCTATCTTAAATTTGATCAAGGGGGTAACTACATGTCCTGCTGTTCAGTTTTCTTTTATCTCCATCATTCTCCATACAATTTTGTACTTTTGCCCTGTGTAACACTTACTATTGATATTGTCCCACTGCCATGGGGGCCTCCTAGGGAAACAATCTGACTTGAACTACTCATTTAGAGCCTGTGATTAGCATAGTTAGGTATGCCTTGGTTAATACGCGTAGTACTGCAATTACCTGTTTCTTTGATTTCTTTTGAATTATGTCACATCATGCAATTTAGCACCCAGTGGTATTATTCATTGATTAACCAAGCTTACCTTAAGCTTTGCCTTATTTACTCCCTCAACCAGCATGTTTTTTTATTATCGCTACTCAACTTACTTATCTGGCCTCGGCACTTGTTCTAGCTCATAAGCTCAGTTTTCTCATATTGCATTATGCTTAGCCAGTATTGTTCACTTGTGTAATAAAAAAAATAAACGTGCAGCATTGTAGCAGATTGTATTAAGCCTGTCCTGTAATATTTATATAAGACTGCATTCGTTTTATTGTATCCGTGTATATATGTGTAATTTTGTATGTGTGTTCGGTAGTCTCATAGGAATGAAACTACCGAACCATCAGACCACCCCAGTGAGAAGTGTGCGCCTCGTTAAGCGTTCACACTTCTCACAAACCGCAGCTTAATGTGTAACTGTTAATGCCTGGGTGGCCGCTGTTCGGTATACGAACCATGCGCGGCGGCCATCTTACGCATAAAAATCTCAGCGGTGTTTGGTCGTCGAGTGTCTGGAACTCAAATCGGACACTCAAACAACCGAACACCGCTGAGACCTTCAGAGTTCTGTAACTACTGAACAGATGGACCAAACTACCTCCCGTTCGGTAGAAACAGAGTACCGAACAAGGGAACTCTAATACATGTAATATTAAGTATGGATGGCAAGGATTGCTATATGTTTTTACTGCCGAACGGAGACCGACCGCAGGGCCCAAACACATGGAACCCTTATCGGATACTACCTCGTGTGCGGTCTTTCAAACTTCACCCTCCACCTAACTCCCGAACCCCTGGTCCGATCTGGGTGAATTTTGGATATATTCTTCACCCAGATCAGGGCTACCTGGCGGTACCCTAAGAATTATGCTATCTACTGGTTTTGGGGTACATCCAGGTTTTGGGGAATTGTATGGTACAAGTAATAGGATTATGAGTCACATTGAGGGGAGGAGATGTGTGGGAGTTAACTATTACTGTATTGGTTGATGTCCTAATGTTTGTAAATCCCTCCCTTGCATGGGAGAAACTCTTAAAAGGAGACTGTGGGAATAAAAGTTCAGTTCTGCTCCTGATGCTGTGTGTCGTCCAGTTATTGGGAGTGCTGTTGGGATATTGTTGGATTATTTTGCCTGCTGGAATTACTACTCTATGGATCTATAATACTTGTTCCTGAGCCTCACTGGGATTTTAAGTGGAGAATAGCTGTGGAATATCAGCTCTCCGCTACAAGCATTTCTTCTAAGACATGGTAGGAAAAGCTTTATGGTTACTATTATTTTTGTTTACTCTGTATACTGTGTTTCAATAAGCATAAACTTTACCAATGCACATCAAAATAAAGAATTACAAAAATAAATAAAATAAACCAGATGCTGGTTCTGTGATTATTGTTTCATTGTATTGCCATCCATCCTGTGAAATTACCTGCTGAATGTAAAACCTGCTTTGATGTTCAACAGAAATAAACCCATAATCTGAATGGAAGAAGCAAGCCTGGTCTATTATTTCCATAAAATTAGGCTGAAATACTCTCCCCATGACAACAAATGAGTGTAGGCACCTAATTACCCTATTATTACCTATTTTGTACAATCCCTGTTCTGTCAGAAGTCCTTTGTTTGGTAGTACATTTTAAAATCAGGCAGTGCTAAGCAACCCTTCAACTTTGGAAACAAAAGCACTGCTCTGCTTTCCTCCAGATATAATAGATCACAGCGATCTGAGCAAGCTGAAAAAACATTTGGGTGGTTAAATGGGTACAATAAACATGGTAGCAAGTTAATTTTGATGACTATCCTACCCAGCCATGAGATATGTGGCAGATCTCATACCTCCACATTCTGGCAAAATCTAGAAAGTGTAGGCTGTAAAGTCTTGTGAAACAGGAGGACCATGTCAGCGGTCAGTCAGATACCCAAATACTTACTAGAGGAAATAGACAAATTCAAACAGGAAGGATTGGTGGATCGTATTTGCAACAGCAGATCAGCAGGTGGTATGGAAACATACAGAAGATTGGATTTAGAACCATTTATATGCTATTTAGAGGGGGTGCCATAAAGTAAAAATTATTTCATAATATGGGGAAGGGAATAAGCAGGGTCAGTAAGGAATAATAGTAAATCATCTGCCAATACAGATAGGTTATGATGTCATCGTCCCCCACCTCCAGCCTCTTAATATAAGAGTGAGCCCGCACTGCGTTTAATACCAGCTTGATGGCAAGGACAAAAAGCAAAGTTGAAAGAGGGCACTTTCTTGCATGTTGATTATTGACATAGACACGGGCAGACAGGGAGGTATAAAGTGCCTGATTCCACTGTGTCAGGATCGAGCACAATCCTACATGGCTAAGCGTTGCAACAGTAAAAAAATCACAACTGACTCTGTCTCCTCCGTCAGTAGACAGTAGGTACACACCTGATAAACCATAGTAAGTGACCTAATAATGGTGTCTCTCACTCTCCAGTGGGGAATAAAGCCCATTTGGCACTCCAGCTGTTGTGGACTACATCTCCCCTAATGATGTTGCCTACTCGTGATCTACACTGACCAGAGTTGGGAGATGTGGTTCAGCCTGGTGGCAAGAATTTTAGCAAACAATTTAAGGGGGAAAGTGGGTGACAATTCACACAGCACTCCACACCCTTGTTTTCTTTAGGGAGCAAGATGATATGAGCAGACAATGTCTGCTACAGAATAACTAAGTCATCATGCATGGTGTTGGATGCTGTAATTAAGCATGGGTATAGTGTATTGGGAACAGCGTATAGTATCTCAAGGGTAGACCATCAGGTAGTGTTTATTTGGTTTTGTGAACTTTACAGCTGGGGCCAGTTCTTCTTCCACGATAGGGTCTTCAACGATTTGAGCATCTCTTGGAGGCAGAGACGTAAAATAAATAAATAAGCTCTACTACACATAAAATAAATAAATTCACTACTAAAAACAGTTCCTGTCCAAGACGTTGCGACTGTTGGCTTGGTCTAGGTATACATGTAAAAAACAGTCCATATACATTGGGGTGCTCCATCTCACTTTTGCTTAACAGGTGGCGAGTACTGTCAGTTGGCTATGAAATGGCAATGAGATTAGTTTTGCATGAAAACATTAAAACAAGTAGTATATATGTAAAATATATTAATGAAAATGATCTAAAACAAACAGTCCCTAGTGTCAGGGCTCCGCTAACATCTCTCTTTTTATATTCTGACCCAACGAATAGTATTTGGACTTTTACTGTTTTACTACTCCCAGGACTTAGAGTATTTAGTAATCATTTGCTTTGCATCATACTTCCTAACATTTGAAATGGACAAGGGGTGTGCATGGTGGAATGCCCTGAGAAAGTTTAGGTGACTTGCTAAAAAAGAATTATGCAACTAAACTACTATAATCTTTAAAAAAATCATTCTGAAACTATACCCATATTAAAATAATTTATTGTTGAATATTGTACTTGATCAGTATGTAGTTTTCTTTGGTTTGTTCACTTTTCTTTAATTATACTTATTTATGATTTAAATAAAGTGAACTTTATTATTGCCATATATAAGTGAATGTAACACTAGTGGGAATTTCTTTAAAACCTATGCCTTATATAGGTCTTGCCTTTATAAGTGCTCATTCAAGTTTCCAATAGGATGTTTCCCTTGAATTGCAGTTTCAACCAAATCCAGGCATAGGAGCAAAGTTTTTCTTTCATCTGATGCTTTTATTTGCAAATCGCTAATTTTTAGGTTTCAGTACCCAGGTTGAACATCAGAGTGTTTAGGCAATATAGCAGGCTTCCTATCAAGAAAACCAGACATCAGTGTGGTGCAAGGATGCCGAGAATGTTTTCTCAGGTGAACAACTAAACCCTCTCTAAACCCTACCGCATATCACTCATTCCTTCAATAATCTCAATAAGCTCTATAGACAGGAGATCAGGATCAGCTGGAACGTGTCTTCCCTGCAAATTTATATGAAGAGAGATATGGTGCCAAGAGGCCTTAGGGTTTGAAATATCCCTTCCTCATATAGAGAGAATAGTGAGTTTGTAAAGGAGAGCGGGAGTCTGTGCCTGGTTCTTGTTCAAAACAGTTTATGGAAATGATCTGTAAATTTGAAAATGGAAAATGATTGAGTGTCAGCTCAACGCTAGATGAAGAGATCGATAAAGTAAATACATTTCAATCTGATCTTTCCTTAAGCCAGCTTGAGTTAAAACTCAAACAAAATCTGGATAAGTACTCACAGCCAATTAAATACAGAAAACATAAAAAAAAAGTCTATGCAATTTAAATGATTACAAGACAGCTAGTTTCTATAGAAACTTTACATGTAGAGTTAAAACTTAATTTGACAATAGGTTAGGATTTATTTGATAGTAATGGAGAGAACCTTGGAGCCTAGCCCCAGCCCTAGCCCCAGTCCCAGCCCCAGACTCCTATTCCATCTGCTCAGAACAGCAATCCTATGAGCATTCTGAAGAAGGGGGCAATTTTTTTAACTTTAGGCCTCCAGGAGTAGAACCCAGGCCACAGAAAAAAATATCCAGCACGCAAGATGAGAAGGGGAGGAGAAAGAGAGCATAGATAATAGGGCATGCCATAGGCATTGCACAGTTGAGAGTGGTGAACCTGTAAAAGAGTAATCTTGACAAACATCAATTGAAAGTTCTGGAAAAAGGTATTTCGTTTGTACCGGATCCAGCCTTTAAAGGGACACTATAGTCACCCAGACCACTTCAGCTCAATGAAGTGGTCTGGGTGCCAGGTCCCCCAGGTTTTAACCCTGCAGCTGTAAACATAGCAGTTTCAGGGAAACTGCTATGTTTACATTACAGGGTTAATCCAGCCTCTAGTGGCTGTCTTCCTTACAGCCACTAGAGGCACTTCCCCAACGCTCAATGCGAAAATCGCATTGAGCACGCAGAACGTCCATAGGAAAGCATTGAGAAATGCTTTCCTATGAGCGTTTTTAATGTGCGCGCAGCTCTGGACGCACATGCGCATTCGGCTCTACTCGGGAGCTGACGTCAGAGGGGGAGGAGAGGTCACCAGTGCAGAGGGAGCCCGGCGCTGGATAAAGGTACGTGGCTGAAGGGGTTTTAACCCCTTCAGCCCAGCGGGATGGGGGCTCTGAGGGAGAAGGGGACCTATGAATTATATAGTGTCAGGAAAATGAGTTTGTTTTCCTGACACTATAGTGATCCCTTAATAAATTCATGTGATTTTCCTCGCAGAGTCGCACTACACACATTTTTATCAACTTCAGACTGAGAGGAAGGCCAGGGCCTTAGAAATCTCACATAAGGATTATGAGTGCCTAAAGACTTTTAGATCCAGGAGCCGCTTTACCACCAATAGCAGCATTTATCGCAATAATGAACTATTCCCAGAAGCTGTAAAAAGTGAAATTGAAAAAGTTAATATCAAAGATTTGGATGTTCGACTCAACAATAATTTGTCTAAGAAATAACAACTGACATTATTGCTACTTTAGAAGGATGACAGAATAGTCGTGAAGCCTGCTGATAAACGGGGAAATGTAGTCATTATGGTGAAAAGAGTATTTGAGGACAAGGAGGCGTAGAGGGTTTAGAAATCTGACCCCATGAACGAGTTTCTTTCGCGATATAAGTAAATTCTGGATCAAAACCGCTATGAGAGGTTGCTATGGGGGGATGCGTATGAATTCATTCTTACTCGTCACCCCAGAGTAGAAATGTTTTCTGCCAAAAATCCACAAAAACCTGACTAATCTATTGGGTCATCCCATTGTGTCTGTAGTGGACAACTTTACAAAAGCCAAAACCCCATAGAGAGATAAAATTATATATTAACCTAAGCCAGGTGCAAACCATATGAACACTCCCTTAAGTGTTTAAATATCAAAATCCATATATAATATAGAATTTACACAATAAAAGCTTCAATCATTAAGTAAAATAAGACTTTAATCAATAGAAAAAAAATCACAATAACGAACAAAAAATAAATAAAGTAACAGAAATAGAGGCAAACAGTAATACAATAGTACTATACCAAAAAAAATTTTTAAAGCCCCAAGGCAGAAGCACAAGTCACCAACTCCCCCAATGTTTCGGCACCAACTGGTTGCTTTTATCAAGGTTGGTGGGAAGAGAAAATTGTAGAAACATACCTGATGGCTCTTATGACATGGACATATCGATGATGTTATAGTTCTGTGGCAGGCTACTGATGGAACAAAATTTTACCAGGATTTAAACCTGACAGTTACACATAGGGAGTTTACCATGATGAACAAGAACAATCAAAACAAGGCTTAATTCAGACAACCTTTTCAGAAAACCATCAGCCTCCAATAGCACATTAGGACCCCTAAAAGCAGAATTGAGACTCCCATCTCCAGGCACTTGAGGGAACACTAGGCAAGTCGTTGAAAAGGACTATATTTTTGTGGGCTGGAGCTGGTCAAGTGGGACAAGAAAAAGCAAGTTTATAGAGAGCGCAAATTGCCTATAGTATAGTGGATTTTCTCAGCCAGTGCTCCAAATATAATTTATCCACAAGAAAAAATAATACATAAAGCTGCTTAATACTTTAAAAACCTTCCCAAATTTTAAAACATCATATATGACACAAATAAAATAAAAAACAGTATCAGCGCTTAGTTAATATACCCCTATATTGCATATAGGGATCAACTGTAAAGATATGTAAAACAGAAGAGTTCCAATTCCAGTCTTAATGTTGGAGTTTTCAAATGTCCGTAGGGATTTGATAGTTGTAACAGTAAACTTTGTCTTTATATGTATCCAACCTTCAATAAAGAAGATACTAACAGAGCGTAATATAGTTACAATATTTTATTTCCCATACGAAAAAAAACCCCATAAGAAGAACTCTTACAGTGTAAAGTGGTGAAACGTATTTCTAAGGTTCACAATAAAGCTTAGATGATACAGAGTATTAGTTGGTGAATAGATGGTTACCGCTCCGTTGATGTTCAATTCTGGACCGGTCCTGTGCACACGGATCAGTCCTCACGGAAACGCTCAGGTGTGCAGCTCTATTCTCCCCTGTGATCAGTACTGTAGAGCTGTTCCTCCCCCTTTTTTTTTTTTTGGCATGAATGACTGTAACAAAATCAATTCTTTTTTAGTTAAAATTCCCATATAGCTTCCCTTTTCTAATAACTTGAGCAGGGATTTTCTAAATTCCATAGTTGGATCTCTGTTAAGTTTTTTATAAGTGCTCTGATCATTCAAGATCCTAGTACATTCAATGTCATAGTCCTTAGTATTGATTACTACTATCCCTCCTCCTTTATCAGCTGGTTTTATTGCAATTGTATTATTCTCTTCTATTATTTCAGGAATAGATTCGCTAACAGCAAACCTCTCACAATATATAGATGTGTTGTTACAACCAGTTGTCAAACTTTCGAAATCCTATCTTAAAGATAGTAGTGATCTCTTGAGAATAGTTCAAGAGATCACTTGGAAAAAAGGCTTGTGGCTAGTTACTTGCGATGTAACCTCATTATATACCATAATCCAACACGATTTAAGAATACAAGCTATGAGACACACTCTATATGAAAATCAAAGTTTCAATATGGAACAAGTAGAATTTTTATTAGAATGTATGGACTTTATACTGAAACACAATTTCTTTTGGTATAAGGAAGATATTTTCCTACAGATAAATGGAATTACGATGGGGACTAGGTTTGCACCCAGCTATGCCAATATCTTTATGTCATATTGGGAAGAGCTCTTTATTTGGAAAGGGCATCGCTGGGTAGCAAACCTAGTCCTATATAAGCGATACATAGATGACTGCTTTTTTTTTGGGATGGTACAGAAGTGGAGTTATTTTTAGCGTATTTGAACCACAATAATTTTAATTTATCTTTTACATACTCTTATAGTGAAGAATACGTGGAATTTTTAGACTTAGTTTTATACGTGGAACAGGAGATTTTAAAATCCAAAACTTTTTTTAAACCTGTAGATGTAAACAGTTTCATCTGGACATCTAGCTTCCACTTCCCTTCTTGGCTACAAAGTGTTCCTTACAGCCAATTTTTAAGAATTACAAAGAACTTCACAGAGGAAGAAGTGTGCAGAGAACAAATAAAGAAAGTGAAAAGTCAGTTTTTAGAAAAAGAGTATGATCTGGATTTACTTGATAGGGCATCAGAGAAAGTCTCCAAAGTGACTAGAATGGAGATTATGGCTCAAAAAGAAAAAAAGATGGACGAAAATAAAGAAAAGTTTTTTTGCCCTTTAATTTTTAATTTTAATGCACAGACTAATTATATCAAAAAGGCAGTATTTAAAAATTGGGATTTGTTAAAACAAGACCAAGTACTGGCATCGATATTACCACCAAAATCCAAAATTATATTTAGGGGTGCACCAACTCTAAAAGACACATTAGTGCATAGCCACATTAGACCGTCTCCTGAGAAACATTTTTTGAATTCGCATACAGGATTTTTCAAATGTGGGTCATGCAGAATATGTAAGTTGGTAGGTCCACCTTTTGGGACCATTTCAGAATTTTCATCAACAATTACCAAGAAGAAATACAAAATTAAGGAATGCATGACGTGTAATTCCAAACAGATCATTTATTTATTAGGTTGCACTTGTGGTCTACAGTATGTGGGACAAACGAAACGCATGCTTAAGACCAGATTGGGAGAACATATCTATAATATTAATAGAAAATTTGAAAAACATTCACTGTCAGCACATTTTAATATATGCCATAATAGTAATCCAGCATCATTATCTTATTGTGGAATCCAAAGTATTAAAGTACCTTGGAAGGGGGAGATTTAGTTAAAAGTTTGATCCATAGAGAAACTTATTGGATTCATACACTAAACCTTGGCTCCATTTGGACTTAATGCTGAAGTGGAAATAGCACACATTTTATAATTTAATACAAGAAATAGAGATAAGGTTTTTTTAATAGGATTCACAGCTTGTTTTTTTCAATAAGAATCAAAATCTATATTTCTAATAGGATTCATAACTTATTTATAAAGAATTATTTTTATTGATCTTTATTGTTTTATGTACATTTTTCTAATATGTGAGACACCCCTGTTTGGAGATTTAGGACTAATAGGTAGATCCAATTATACAGAATTAAGGTATGTACCTTTAAGCATTAATATAAGGATGTCTGCACATATTTTTAGTTAGAAATTTACATAGATAAAAGGAGTTTTTTGGTATTAATGTTTTATTTAACCTGTTATTTTGGTTCCCAATAACATATAGAAATAAAGATAATGATACTAAATAATGACGAGAAAACAGAGAAATACAAACAGTATATTTTCCCACTGCACGTAAGATCAGGACTTGACTGTATCGTCAGGTACATGAGACTGTGTTGATCTAAACTATATGTCATCATGAACCTTTTATCATGTCTAGAAACAAATTTATAACTTATCAATTCAAGATTCAGATTGATTATTCTGTAACTGTGGATAACTAAATGAATGTAGACTGTTTATTATACTACACTTTTATTTTCTATATTTTAATTAATTTTTATTGTATAAAAAATTGGAATCTAATTGATCCGTTTGTCATTGATTGAAACTATTTGCTAAAACTATTTGCTATAATCTATTACCGATTGTATGAAGGAATTGATATATGTTGTACCGATTAATGTTTTAATTGTGTAATTTTAACCGGTTAATTACAAGCTGCTACAAACTTCATTAACAATTGCAGAGCATGGAGAGGTATAGAAGATTCATATGTATTAGACAAACCTCTTGACTTTTAATTGAATGATTTTTAATTGAATGACATTTATAAGAAACCACAATCCCCCAGAACACTGTATCTTGAGAAAGCTCGTTGGAACGAGTGAAACGCGTAGATCGTGTTTCTGGCGGGATTTTTGAATTTGGAGTGCTTACAGCAGTACCGGTTGTTTAGCGTTTCCGTGAGGACTGATCCGTGTGCACAGGACCGGTCCAGAATTAAACATCAACGGAGCGGTAACCATCTATTCACCAACTAATACTCTGTATCACCTAAGCTTTATTGTGAACCTTAGAAATAAGTCTCACCACTTTACACTGTAAGAGTTCTTCTTATGGGGGTTTGTTTCGTATGGGAAATAAAATAACTATATTACGCTCTGTTAGTATCTTCTTTATTGAAGGTTGGATACATATAAAGACAAAGTTTACTGTTACAACTATCAAATCCCTACGGACATTTGAAAACTCCAACATTAAGACTGGAATTGGAACTCTCCTGTTTTACATATCTTTACAGTTGATCTCTATATGCAATATAGGGGTATATTAACTAAGCGCTGATACTGTTTTTTATTTCAAGTGGGACAAGAGATAAGGAGACTTCGACAGGTTGTTGAGACAACGAGAGTGCTTATGGATAAACAGTTTTAAAACTTTGCATTCAAAAGGTTTAAAGGAGAGTTTTTTGAGTCAAGGGGGAGGTATATGTCTGAAATGTGGCATTTTCTCATGGGAAATCAGATACAATCTGTTTTAAAGGGTATAAGAGGGGCCGAACCGCCTTGTTGGAACATTGGGGTGGATGCAAAGCTTTGAAGTTGCAAAAGTGGTCGAAAGTGGTGAGGGTGGCTTGGTCTGGAAGATCGGGGAAGGTTAAAAGTTTCCCGTTCGGGAATAGGTGTCCCAGTCGTGTGATGTCCCTATCTTCGTAGTGTGCGAAGTGTTTTGGGGTGAAGCCGGGGGGGGGGGGGGGGGGGGGACATCCTATTGCGCTTGATGGGAGTGAGTGGGGAGAGAAAGGAGGATAGGTCATATTTTAAGGTCACTTATTTTTGATTAATGTAATTTTATCTTATTTCTACTCCCAAGATGATATTTGGGCTGTTAAATAGCATTATTTTAGATTTTGTCAAACCTAGTCAAGTGCAATTTATGAATAACTTGCTATCATGGATTAGTATTATTAGTTAGCTGATGAGTGTTGATATTTCTACCTGACACACAGAAGAATTAAAATATATATATGTATATTAACATCACAGCAAGCCACCAAACAAGAAAAAAAAATCTACAATAAGAAGTGATTGCTCTACAAATCCTTTACAGTTTTGTCTGAGAGTCCATTTAATTCACTTACAGTGGATTTAAAAATGCTAATAACCCTGTTGATGAAGATTTACCCTCTTTTTCACCTCCCTTGTAAATACATAATACGAACATATTTATCTTCTCTACTGCAAAACAACTCTATGGCTCATTCTCTACATATGTAAGGGTTAATTTAAAACATATTAAAATAGTTTTAAGAAACAGACAACTGTAAACGTTGCCTGCTGGCAATTTTATGGTTGATGGGATGCAGATATGTGCAGCAAAGTGAAAATTAAAGGGACACTATAGTCACCTGAACAACGTTAGCTTAATGAAGCAGTTTTGGTGTATAGAACATGCCCCTGCAGCCTCACTGCTCAATCCTCTGCCATTTAGGAGTTAAATCCCTTTGTCTATGAACCCTAGTCACACCTCCCTGCATGTGACTTGCACAGCCTTCCATAAACACTTCCTGTAAAGAGAGCCCTATTTAGGCTTTCTTTTTTGCAAGTTCTGTTTAATTAAGATTTTCTTATCCCCTGCTAGGTTAATAGCTTGCTAGACCATGCAAGAGCCTCCTGTATGTGATTAAAGTTCAAGTTAGAGATTGAGATACAATTATTTAAGGTAAATTACATCTGTTTGAAAGTGAAACCAGTTTTTTTTTCATGCAGGCTCTGTCACTCATAGCCAGGGGAGGTGTGGCTAGGGCTGCATAGACAGAAACAAAGTGATTTAACTCCTAAATTACAGTGAATTGAGCAGTGAAATTGCATTGGAATGATCTATACACTAAAACTGCTCTATTTAGCTAAAGTAATTTAGGTGACTATAGTGTTCCTTTAAATATAAACTGATGTTAATTTGAGTGACAGAAGGAGTGGCTATGAGCCCAGTTATTACATAGGGTTCAGAGCCATAAAACAAGTGTGAGTTAGATAGGAACAGCATTAAAATATAATTTATTGGCTAGACCAGTAAACAGCTGGCAATATTTTTATTTATTTTTTATCTTTTACATATTTCTATTTTATAGTATATCTATTAAAAGTTATGTTTTAACGTTCATTTCAACTGGGACAATATTGATCATGATGTTGAGACACCTACTGGTAGTTTTTTTTCTTTACATCAGTTAGCAATTTAGGGGTTATCCCCCATTTTTTCCTACTACTACTTTGTCTCATATCCTTATCTAGGCTCTGTTTTTTCTTTTTGAGTTACTTATTAGCTGGCAATATTGAGACAAGGTAAAGTTATAGTATATAAAAATCAGAAAAATGGATCCAACACAGGATATAGGTTTTATTTCTAAGCTAAGATAAGAATTGTACTTCATACACAGGACATACCAAAGATATTGAGTTGTCTGGGTGCCATGACAAAGTGCTGCCACTTCCCAAAACCCCCCTCAGAACGTCACGACTACACAAAACAATACCCATATGTTAACAATTAAATCAAACCTTCCTTTGTGCCTAAATCACACATTTTAGTTTCTCTGGTTCCCCATAGTTGAAATGCCCATGTAAGTCCTTCCCCAGTTAATTTCAATGTCCACATGGCCACTTGGCCCGTGGTTTTGGTTGACCCACTCGATCCAGGGTGTTGAAGCCTTTTGCCATTCTATCAATATGGACAATTTCCCTTCGGTAGAGTGGCACAATTTGGCAAAATATATTTAAAATATATTTTACCATGGAGGATACAATTTCTCTCGTTCAGGGGTGGGCTTGGACAGGGAGCAGGGAGGCAACTGCCCCCCAGGCCGCCTAAATAATTTTTAAAATGGCCGCAGGCAACTCTCTAATTAAGCAGTTTAGGTGGCTGCCTAAACCGCCTTCAGGTAGACTGTATCGGGTAATTCAAGGAAGGGGTCCAGGAAGTGGTCCAGCGGCTTGCTCAGTATGCCGCCGGGTGCAAGGCCCCTCCAGGCTGCCCAGCCTGGCCGGAGAGTGCCTGTGGTCGCTGGTCTACAGCTCCGCAGTGTGCAGAGCTGCAGGCCATGTGTCTTGCGAAATCTGGCCAATCAAAGCGCTCTGACCAGGTCTCGCAATATATAGTCTGCAGCTCTGCACACTGTGGAGCTGAAGACCAGATATATCTCCACTGGACCACCAGGGAGCCCACACTGGACCACCAGGGAATGACAAAAAATATCTAGTCCACCATCCCCCACACCACCTCCCACAAATTATTACCCCCCCCCCCTCCCTCTCACCAACAATCCCCTCTTTCACACCATCACACCAACAACAGAAAAAAATTACAAGGATCTTCATTACATGTTCTGGTAAGATATATGCACTATTGGTTAAAAATGTGAACGTACGCACACTTCTCTGATGTTGATAATATTAGCATAGTTATTTACCATTAATTAGAAAAAAGCAAAAAACAAAAACTATATTAAAAATAAACTGTATATCAATGTATACAGAGAGTTGCCCGTACATCAAAACTCCCTAAAGGAAGCATACAATATCAATATCAGCGTTAAGACCTCCTGGTTCTAAAGTACCCAATTGATGAATCCAGAATGTCTCACATTGTGCTAATCTCTCCTCTCTATTCCCACCCCTCCAATGGGGTTTAATGTGTTCAACTCCAAAAAAAATAACTTTGTTTAACCCCTTAAGGACACATGACATGTGTGACATGTCATGATTCCCTTTTATTCCAGAAGTTTGGTCCTTAAGGGGTTAAATTAAAATATGGACAGGAGTTGCAATGGACAGGAACTGTATGTTTTTTTAACATCTTTTTAATATTATTTAGATGTTCTAAAATTCTGACCTTTAACTTTCTCTTTGTTCTACCATTATATTGTTTGCCACACGGGCACTGCAATAGATATACTACATGGTCCGTGTGACAATCTATAGTACTTTTAATATCATATTTGAGGACTAATTGTAAAGCCGAAATGCGTAGGACCTCGCATATATTTTAAGTTTATTTTTCATTGGCATTATAAAGCTTAGCATTTTTTACCTATAACCTGAGTTCAATCATCTATTCTGTGGTGATGATAATACCAGAGGAGAAGGATCCTTGGATATACCCCCCATACATCCAAGGGGAGGCACCCTGAGTCGACATTATACTCCTAAATCTCATGAGTGCATTCTTATCTGGTGCACATTAATATGTGCTATAACTGTATTACACTATTGTATTACCGTATATACTCGAGTATAAGCCGAGTTTTTCAGCACATTTTTTGTGCTGAAAAACCCCAACTTGGCTTATACTCGAGCCAATAGTCTGTATTATGGCAATTTGCATTGCCATAATACAGACAGGGGCTGTGGGGGCTGTCAGAGAGTTTACTTACCTCTCCTGCAGCTCCTGTCAGCTTCCTCCTCCTCCGCGCCGTCCGTTCAGCATCTCGATCAGCTCCCACTGTAAGTCTCGCGAGAGCCGCGGCTCTCGCGAGACTTACAGTGTGAGCTGATAGAGGAGCTGACCGGACCGGCACAGAGGAGGAGAGAGCTGACAGGAGCTGCAGGAGAGGTAAGTAAACTCTCTGACAGCCCTCCTCTCCCCCCCACTGAACTGCCAATGCCACTAGACCACCAGGGAAGGAGCCCCCTCCCTGCTATGTATAAAGCAGGGAGGGGGGAGGAAAAAAAAAATATTACAAATAAAATAAAAAATAAATATTAAAATAAAAAAATAATAATGAAATAAAATAATACAAATTAATCATAAAAAAATATTAAAATAATTTTAAAAAAATGCCCACTCCCCACCAAGGCTCTGCAACACACACACACACTGCACACATACTCATACACACATACATACCCACACTGCACTCATACATACACACACACACTGCACTCATACACACACTGCACTCATACACACACTGCACTCATACACACATGCTGCATTCATACACACACTGCATTCATACACACACGCTGCATTCATACACACACGCTGCACTCATACACACGCTGCACTCATACACACGCTGCACTCATACACACACGCTGCACTCATACATACACGCTGCACTCATACACACACGCTGCACTCATACACACACGGTAAATAAATATTCAATTAATATAATTTTTTTAGGATCTAATTTTATTTAGAAATTTACCAGTAGCTGCTGCATTTCCCACCCTAGTCTTATACTCGAGTCAATAAGTTTTCCCAGTTTTTTGGGGTAAAATTAGGGGCCTCGGCTTATATTCGGGTCGGCTTATACTCGAGTATATACGGTACTTTGTTTTTAATCTGTAGGTAGTCAGTCAGCTACATCCTCTGTATCTCTGTTTGCCCAAATTGTATGTGCACGATACAGTCTGGAAAATCCTGATTGAAAGCAGTCCTATATTTATTAACGATAAGTGAATTTTATCTATACACCACTTTCTATTGGTGTTGATCTATTCTGTTTTTACCATAGAATTGTCATTGTATGTGTCTGTATGTATTTGCCTTTTAGTGTTATTATTTCAAATGGTGGCAAATATGCTCTCCAACACTATGCTCTCCAACACTATACCAACAGCATGTCCTCTGATGCATGAGTGGGGTTGCTTACACACTACATTTCCTCCCTACCTAATGAGTCAATTCTCAAAATCATGTGAGACAGGGGAAATAAAAAAAATCCATAACAATGTTTATGGAAACAGGAAACAGAATTGCCTTGGAGAATTTGTCAAATTTGGCTAGTAAATTCAACTCTTACTTTAGTGAATAACAACTGAATGAGTTTTATAAACAAAATACGTTATTTATATAGATTACATCTCCATGACAAAATAATACACAAAAAGCTATTTGCAGAGTTTGCATCACCATGACAAAATAACAGATCAAAAGGTAAATTACAGTGCTTGCATCTCTGTGATGAAATAAGGTGAGGCAGCAGGTAGAATCAGTGACTTACAAAGATTATGTCTCATTAAGATTAGTACAACAAAGGCAATACCTATGGATCTGTGAAGAGATATGAGCGGCTAGAATTGTGCAATGCTTTATAGGTATGGGTTAGCACTATGAATTGACTCCTACAGCATACAGGAAGCCAATGTAAGGACTGACAGAGGGGTGAGGTGTGAGAGAACCGACTAGAGAGTAAAATCAGTCTGGCGGCAGAATCCATTACAGACTGTAGCGGGGCAATACGGCTTTTGGGAAGACCAATTAGGAGAGGGTTACAATAATCCATGCTGGAAATTACTAGAGCGTGGACAAGCTCCTTGTCAGCATCTTGCGTAAGAAAGGGGCGGATGCGGGCTATTTTTTTAAGATGGAATCTACAGGACTTGGTAACATACTGGATATGAGGCTCAAAGGTGAGGCCAGAATCAAGTATGACGCCAAGACAGCGTGCTTCCAAGGATGGACTTATGTGGATACTACTAATTTGAAGGGAGAGCGAAAGAGGAGGATCAGTATTAGGAGGAGGAAAGACAAGGAGCTCAGTTTTAGAGAGATTGAGTTTCAGAAAGCAGGAAGTCATCCAGTCAGAGATGGAAGAAAGGCAAGCAGTGACACGTTGCAGGACGGCAGAGAGATCCGGGGAGGAGAGATATATCTGGGTGTGATCAGCGTACAGGTGGTAGTGGAATCCAAAGGAGGTAATACGTTTGCCAAGAGAGGCAGTATAAAGAGAAAATAGAAGGGGACCAAGGACGGAGCCTTGGGGTATATGTTTAACATGTTTGTCAGAAGTTGTTGATGACTTGTGGCTAAGATGACACACAACAAATGCCCTTTTATTTTAAAATGTTTATTTTGTCTATTTCAATTAATCATCAGTGCTTATGATCCCACTACAGTGGACACCAGGGAACGGTCTCTATAAAGCACAGCAGAACCGCAACATTTGACACTTTAGTGCTGTGTGGATTGTAAGCCCATTTAGACAGGGCCCTCTTCACGTACTGTCCCTGTATGTCAAATGTGTTTTGTTAGCATGACATGTGTTCACATACATTGGGCCATGCCAGTGACGCAATTTGTATTAATAGGCCTTGTGGCGAAAGTAACCTCGCCACTTGTACTTGGAGAGGCCTGCTTGCCAGCCTCCTGCCCACAGACGATAGGCCCTGCAAGGAAACCTGTAAAAGACTACCAAACTTGACTGACTGTTAGCACTGATTTCCCTGGAACTGTTTTGGGTATATGTGCACAGTCGGTCAAAACTATGACTTCCAGGAAATTCCTGAACCCCTGAACCAATCTGGGTGATTTTTGGATTTGTTGTTCACCCAGATTGGGGCTATCAAGGGATGTAACTTTTATGGGGTTTTATGTTTTTTAAGGTACTTTTTGGGGTTTCATAAAATGTTATGTTTTTCTGAGCTTGGAGATAATTGAGTTAGATTAGTACAGTTCCTGATTCAATTATCTCCCAAGCACAGAGGAGGGATTATATTGTTTGTGTATGGGAGTGTCTCACTGTATGACTCTGTTTTTATTGGTTTACTCACTTTGTGTCCCTGTGCCCAACAAGGTCCACTTGGGTGTCACCCTTGTTGGAAAACTTGCATAAAAGGCCAGTGTGTCTTCATTGAAATTCTGTTCCTGCTTACCCTCAACATAGAGTCTCATCTCATGTGTGGGGGAAATGGCTGTTTCTATCCTGGGGATTGCTATATCACTATACTCCCCAGGAATTATAATCACTAGCTCTTATAAGAGCTGTTCCTGCTACGCTCTTTGGGAGTAGGATAGGTCTGCCCACTGGAAGCTGGATCCTGGTCTTGGGTCCAGGGTGGGTGAAGGATGGCGAGACCCCGGCGCAGCTGCATTGCTGGAAGTGGGGTCTGCAGTGCTTATGGTGTCTGGTGGAGTGCTGGAATTCCTTGGTGAGCACTAGGAGCATCAATTGGCGGAGGCACTCGGTATGAGTGCCAGGAGTTCTGTCACATGCTTTCTTTAGATCCACTCTGATTTACATACCTTTCTACGTTGAAATGCATGCAACTGCAAGCTTATTATTAGAAGCATTGAAAACTATACCAAAATACATCTTTACTATGTGTCCTATGAAGACTACAGTGTAATCTTTAAAATGACATGGCTGGCTGTGTCATTAGAACGGTAGTCCCCAACAACTGTAGTGCAAAGCTTATCTGCCACAGATAAATATTATGTTAAATCAATTCAGTTCATCCAAATGTGTTACATAATTTTGATACACATAATATATTTTAAGTCCTTCATCTATTCCTGACAGATAAGTTGTTAAAAATAAAATACCTAGGTTACATGGCACCTGGGGCACAAATGTATTTCGCCCCTTAAAGAATTGTAAAAACTATTTTTAGGGGTCTGTCTCTGCACCATGCCGAACCCACTTTTGTCAAAGAAATTACACCAACATACACTAAATCCTCTCCCAAGGTTAAAACCACCAGGTCCTTCAAAAAATGTAATCTTGAATCCTTTCTAAATGACATCAAGAACCTCCCATGGCTCAGATTAAACCTAAGTCCAGATCTAGACTGTGCAGTTGAATTCTTTCAGTCGGAACTCCTACAAGTGGGACACATATGAATTGGATCACAGCTGACCTCATTCAAATGTACCAGTTTCGGGATCCTTTGTGGTCAAAGTTCAAGCGTACTGGCTCTATGAACGATCACTGTGCATATAGACAATGGCGAAATATATGCATAAAACAAACAAAATTGCCCAAGGCCCAATATTTATGTGGAAATCTGAACAATAACATTTCAAACCCTAGAAACTTTTGGAAAGTCATAAAAAACTTACAAACTCTCCCAATCCACTTCCAAACCTTCACTGTCAAAGTGGACAACTAAACCCTGCAACTTCCCTTAGATGTAGCAAATGCCTTTAATAATTATTTTGTCGGATGCTCCACAACCCTGATTGCCAAGCTAATAAATTAAACCAATCCTGAAACGAAAAATGTGGATCAAGCCCCACTAAATTTGCAAAGACCCAATATTGACAAGTTCAGTTTTAGACTTGTACATATTAGTGTCATTAAGAAACACCTTAATAATCTAAAAAATGAAAAACCAGTCTGGACCTGATCAAATCCCAGCAATGCTGTTGAAGCTCAGTGCGCTGGCAATTGCTAAACCTGTCACAACCCTAATTAACGAATCCTTGGGGTCTGGATACATACCCAAACTTTGGAGGACTGCGAGAGTAGGGCCTATCCAAACAAGTGGTGGCACTGCTTTGGTTTCTTTTTTTTTATTTATTTTTTATTAATTTTTTTTAATTTTTTTTATTTTTCAAAAAAATGTATCACAATAGACAATACAGGACAGTACAGGACTTAATAAAAAAAAAATAAAAAAAAAAAAAATATAGACAATAAAACAATAAATACGTTTCGACAGTACTAGCCCTCTAGGATACTGAATCTTTTAGTTTATTACCCTTACTTATCCTCTTAATTATAAGTTGGACGACATACCAAATTTAGTATCTTTACTTCAACTTGAGAGAACCTTAAATAACTATTTACTGTCTATGATAAATGATAAACCATGTAAGCATAAAAACAAAACGAACATAAAGTCACACTGTGCCGATATCTATATATGTCCTGATAAATAATACCTTACTATAGGGCTTGATATTTTCCCCTTTACTTTTTCCCTTTCTTCTACTTTCTCTTTTTTTTTTCTTTTAAAAAAAAAAAAAAATGTACATTATTAATAGCCAAGAAAACGGCTTTATATAGAGATGCAAAATATATAAACATTAGAGCCCCAAGACGTATCAACAATGTTAGCTCTGTAAGATGAGAAATTATTAAAAAAAAAAAAAAAAATTCTGATCTGTCTATATTCATAAGTCACAGAAAGTTTATCATCTTTTATTCTTCTCAAAAAATTTCTTTTTTTTTTCTCTTTTTTTTTTTTTTTTTTTTTATTGTTCGCTACGTAGTTTTTTAACAGTAGTGTCCAATACTCATACTGTACTAAAATCAAATAATGGATACCACTATTTTCCTTATGTAGGGCTTAACTTTTTTACCCATTCCTCCCATTGTTCTATTCTAGGATTAGTATAGTTATCTTGTCTCAGGATTCCAATCTCCATTTTGCAATGGTTCAGGACCTGAAATTTTATCATTTCCCAAATGGGGGAATCAGATAATTTCCAATATCTCGCCAATGTTGCTTTGGTTTCCGTTAGAATGTGGATCACTATATCTTTTTTGCTTCTTGAAATTCTAGGCCAGCCTAGATGTAATACAAAGGACTTACAGGTAAAGTCAAGATCTACTTTTATCACCTCTTGACAAAATGTTGCTACTTTGTTCCATAGTTGCCTTAGGTTTGGGCATGACCACCAGATGTGGACATAGTCTGCTCTAGATGAGCCACATCTCCAACACTTATATTGAGAGGATGGGTACATTTTTGCCAGTTTAGTGGGGACATAATGCCATCTATTAATGATCTTATAATGACTTTCAGATGAATTTAAACAATGAATAGCCTTAGTTACGGCATTATTTGCATTTATCCACTCATTTCTTGTAATAGTAACCTGTAGGTCTTTTTCCCAAGATACAAGGGCTGGAAATGTTGGGCTCGATTTATATAATTTATATAGTTTAGCACAATGTGATACTAAATTTTTATTACTTTTAGAGTTAATTAAATTCATGAATGTATGTAATCCTTCAGATGACTCTATGGCCCTATGTTTATGTAGAAAATGTTTTATCCTTAAATATGTAAATTTCTCTCTATAGGGAAGGGGAAATAACTGCCTAATGTCCTCAAAGGACATAATTTGATTCTGTTGTATTATTTGATCTATATTATTAATACCATTAGCCGTCCAGTTTTTTATATTTAAATCTTCTATATTGACTGTCAAAATACTGAAGGGTATATCCGTGATAATTTTATCCAATATCTTAAGTCTCTTTTTCCAGTTTTTCCACTGCCATAATAAATTATCCGTAATTAGGCCTATGTTTGTATTATTTCTCTTTTGTAGACTCCAAAATATAGCTAATAAGTCTGGAGATCCCAGTCTTGTGGCTTCTATTTTTGCCCAAGCTTCCTCTGCGGAGCTCTCTTTTAGTGATATAATTAAATGAGCCAACGCGCATGTCTCATATATCTCTAAAATATCTGGGACCCCCAACCCACCTTTTTTGGAACTCATATTTAGTATTTTTTTATTCACCCTCGGTTTTTTTTTCAGCCATATAAACTTCTCAAAAGCTGTCTGTATCATTGTAAGCCATGGTTTTGGGATTTTAAGAGGTATCATGCGGAATATATAGCTCCATTTGGGCATTAAATATGATTTTACAACATTTATTCTCCCAATCCATGATATCTCTGCAGTTCTTAAGTCTTTAAGTTGTTTATTTATTTGTTTCATCATAGGGAGAATATTGTTCTCTATGATTTTACTTGGGTTACTTGTAATTTTGATACCTAAATATTGCAAATGTTTCTTAGCCCAAGCGAAGTCATATTTATCCCCAATCTTCCCTCTATCTTCCTTACTTAGATTTTTTGCTAATATAGTTGTTTTATCTACATTCAGCTTGAGATTGGAATAATTTCCAAATTCAGTTATAACTTTCATCAGTTCATCCAATGATGATACAGGATCTGTAATGGAGATTAGGACATCGTCCGCATATAGTGATAATTTATAATCTTCCTGACCGATTCTAACACCTTTAATCTTTAAGTTTTCCCTAATTTCACAGGCTAGAGGTTCGATATATAACAAGTAGAGCAGCGGCGAGAGAGGGCACCCCTGTCTCGTCCCGTTGCTTATTTTAAACCAGTCGGATGTTATACCTCTCCCTATAGTTCTAGCCTTTGGGAAAGAATATAAAGCCCTTACAGCGTCCATTAGCCATCCACCAAAACCAAAAGCCCTCATAGCTGCTATCAGGAAGTCCCACCTGACCCTATCAAAGGCCTTCTCTGCATCCAATGATAGGGCCAGAAATGGGACTCCCGAATCATTAGTGCTATCTAGGATATCAATTATTTTTCTCACACTATTACTGGATAGTCTACCTTTTATGAAACCGACCTGATCTTTATGAATCATAAAAGGTAAGACGGTTTGCAACCTGTTCGCTAGAATGCTAGCATATATCTTTATATCCGAATTTAGCAGGGAAATAGGCCTATAGCTTCTTACTTGATCTGGTGGTTTTTCTGGCTTATGTATAGGGATAATGTTTGCGTATAACATTTCCTCCGGGATGACCTTTTCCTCCACAATTTTATTAAATACATTTTTCAAATGGAGCGCCAATTCTTCCTTAAATTGCTTATAAAATATGTTAGGGTAGCCATCCGGGCCTGGAGTTTTATTCTTTTTTAACGTATCTATTGCCTCCTTAATCTCTAATTCAGTGAAAGGTTTATTGATACTATTAACCTGTTCTGCTGATAGCTGTTTCATCTTTTTATTTTTGAAATATGTTTCTGGATTGTTGGGTTGGTTAGGCAAGTTATATAGCTCTTGATAAAAAGAGTTAAATGCTTTACCAACTTTTTCAGGGGTTAGTTGTGGCCCTTCCTCAGTTGTAATTTTCTGTATCCTCGTGGCCATTCTAAATCCTTTAACTTTATTTGTAAGCATTTTATTTGCCCGGTTGCCTCTGTAATACCATTTTATTCTTAAGCGTTCCAATTTTTTGGCGGTTTGCTGCCATAGAATTTCATTAATATTTTCTTTAATTTTATCTATATTCTCACTCATTTGTTTGGAGGGGTTATCTTTATTAAGCCTTGTTAGAGCATTTAGCGAAATATATAGGTCTGTCAAGGAGGAACTTCTACTCTTATTTCTTATTGAACCCATTTTAATAAAGTGCCCTCTCAGGACTGCCTTATAGGTGCACCAAACTACTACATCTGATGTACCTTTGTTTTGGTTATCTTCAAAGAAACATTTAGTTAATTCTTTCACTTTCTCTATTTCTTGAGAATTTTTTAATAAAAGATCATTTAGTCTCCAACTGTTCCTTATTTTATTATCTGGGCTTATATTAAGGTCTAATATAACCGGGTTATGGTCTGACCAAGTAACTTCCTGAATTATGACCTTCTTTATCTTAAGTGATGTCTCTACTGTACCCAAGAATAGATCTAACCTTGAATATGTATAATGAACTATTGAGAAACACGTAAAGTCCCTTTCTTGGGGGTGGTAGATTCTCCATATATCTAACAAACCATGTCTACCTACTGAAAGTTTAAGCTGGTTTGATGTTTTTTTGTTTTGGATAACCCCTTTAAGTGAGTTTCTATCTAGCGTTTCATCCATAATGCAATTAAAGTCTCCCCCTATAAGGACTTTTCCCTTTTTAATATTATCTATTTTATTTAGTACCGTTTGTATAAAGCCAATAGGTTTAACATTAGGTGCATATAAATTCGCTATTGTATATATTTCATTTTGTATTTTACATATTACTATAGTGTATCTTCCGTTTTTATCTATTTCCTGGTACATAATCTGTATATCTATGTCACTGGTTACAAGGAAGGCAACCCCACATTTTCTTTTATCCTCTAGTGAAGAACATATTTTGATATTAAAAGTATTAGGAATAAATCTTTTTGTATCTTTCCTTAACCAATGAGTTTCTTGCAACAAAACTATTTTTGCACCTTCTTTTTTAATATATTCAAATACCATGGATCTTTTATGCGGATTATTTAGACCCTGTACATTAAGTGTCAGAATTTTAACCATTCGGAGAAAGTAGAAGAATAGGACATAGTCTCGGCACAGTCAACACAACAACAAAAGAGAAAAGAAAAAAAAAAAGAACAACAACAGATAAAACATGGTAAAAACCATGGTCCCTCATGTAAAAAATACATGACGCATCCCGTCTCCAACCCCCTTTGTTGGGGACAGGAATCCACACCCTATTCCCTATGGTGTGGCATCCAAACTCCATCTAATATTGGAGTAATATGGGGATTAAGCCTCGCCTCAGACTAGCGAGATGCAGTGTATCAGAGTTCAAAAGAGGGTATCACAATGTAACGAATAGGGATACTAAAGGGGATATGGAGAGGGTAGGGGAAAAATAAGTTCTTTATACGTTATATATTATTCGGCTTTATTGACTTATCTATTTATATGCTATGGATCTTTTCCTAACTTCAGAGTGAACTATTTTATGATACTTGCTGTGTATTATCATTAACGATAACTTTTATTGTGACTATTTTCTTCTCCCTTTACACTACCTCTAATTCCCTTTTATATCTAATTCCTTAATTTGGTGTCAAACAATTTATTATTTCAAAAGTTAAGCACGCATATTTGAATGGAAAAAGAAAAAAAAATATTATGAATAAAAATATTCACCCCTTTCACAATCTTCCTTAGTAGGTAAGTGTTGTGCAAGTTTATTAAACGTATTATAGTGTCTAAGTGTTAATTATTGTTTCCTTTATTTCAAAGGATATTATTATATTAAAAGTGTTATATCTTTTCTTTTGTACATTTATATAGTGTTAAATTTCCTCCCCTTTCTCCCCCATTTCTCAAATTTTTACAAATGTTCTCTTATGTTCTTATTCTACTAAGATAGTTAAACCACCAATTTGTGATATTTTAAACTAGAATAGGAAAAAAAAAAAAAAAAAAAAGGGGTAAGTAGAAAAATAAATAAATAAAGAGACAGCGTCCAAATCACCTCAAAAAATAAGCTCTGTAAGTCTATTAGAATCAAATAATTTAAACTAAAAATAAATAAATAGATAGATAAATATATATATATAAAAAAAATTCCTAAATCATCTAAGTGCCTTTAATCTATTTATTCCTTCTGTATCTCTTTCTGTATCTATTAACTATTTCATTCTCTATTGATTATCAAAACCAAGCATATAATGTTCTCATCAATTTTCCCTCTGTTCTCTTTACTTTTCCCCCTTTAAAGGTTTGACATTTCTAATTGGTAGATTATTCCATTATCTATCATCAATCATCCATTTAGACTCTCTCTCCCTTTACCTTAACTTTTTACCCCTATACCAGCATTATCAGTATTATAATCGAGTGAATCATCTGCACACGTACTCCTTTGTGTAATTCTTATAAAAATATTAGTCAATGTACATTCCCTCACTCTCTTAGTTAATATATATTACATTTTCCTCTAATCTCATTTCAAAGCCCTCTCTTGCAGCCAGATATTAGCGGAGGTCACATTATCAAAAAATACAGATTTTGCTTCATGTACCACTATAAGTCTCGATGGGAAACCCCAGTAATATTTGACATTATTTTTCCTTAGAGACTCAGTCACTGGCGCATAGGAACGTCTTTTTTTCCTTGTTTCATATGATAGGTCTGGGAACACCTTGATATCTTTAAATTCTTCTTTCTTACTGTTTTGCCTTGATGCTTTTCTAATTTCCTCCTTAAAAATATAGGAGTTACAACACACCATTACATCTCTTGGGATTTCTTTTGGTAGATTACTTGGTTTCTGGATTCTGTGATGTCTTTCCAGGAATTTGTATTTCTCATCCATCTGGATTCCTAATTCCACAAAGTAAGATTTTAGGAAATCTTCCAATTTGTCTTGACTTATATCTTCTGATATGTTTCTTATCCTCAGATTCTTTCGTCTGGAGCGATCTTCCATATTTATGATCTTTATCTCTAATTCTTGAATTTTCTTTTGGAGTTTCTCCTGTATTTCTTGTTGTTCTACAATAGAACATTCTGTATGTTCCAATTTATCTTCAACCAGTCTGATCTTTTGTCCAATTTCTTTTATCTCCTTTTTTAATTCAGAGTTATTGTTCGTAATCTCTTGTTTTATATCAGATAATTGTTGCTCAAAACAGTTTTTGAGGAAGTCTGGGGTTATCTGAGAGGTATCTATCACTTTTACAGTCTCCATCTGAGTTGTATCTCTCTCTTTACTGTTAGGACTAACTTCTTTTGAGGGTGTTTCTGATATTGATTTTTCAGTTTGAGATGTGAAAAAGTTAGATAATCTTTTCTCTTTAATTTCCTTTTTCTCTCCCTTGTCCCTCTCCTTCTCTTTATCTTTACTGGAAGAGAGCTTTAGATCTTGATTTCTTCTAGTTGACATCTTTTTTCTTTCTTTTATCCTTCTCTCCTTACTTTTATCCCCCTTTTTTTTTTTTCTCTTTTTCACTCCAGGAGGTCAACACCTTTCTTTTTCTTTCTCTCCTCTCTTTATCTTCTCTTTCAGGCTTATATTTTGTTCAGGCGCCTGATACTTATTTAAAGAAAAATTTCTCTGTTTTAGTCCATAAATGTCAAGGAGTATAGTCCCTTTTTTAAAGTGAGATTAAAGATTAAATAAGACTTTGGTTGAAATGGAAGGGGCTGTTTAAAGACAATTCAAGCGGCAGCGGACCGTGCTAGGTAATAAAGATGTTTCCACTTTTTTTTTTTTTCTTTTTTCCCTTTCCTTTTCCCTTTTTTTTTTTTCCCTCCTTTTTATTATTTCTTCTTTCTTCCAGTAAATCGGTATACCCCGTTAAGGTCTCTCTTCACAGTATAGATTGAGATATTTTGTCTTCTATATCTCACCCAGATTTACTCAAATTTACTAGGATTGTTCGCAGATTTTAAATGATTGCCTATGCTGGACACTTTCTTTTTCAAAGCCTGTGTATTAATTAGGGCTTTTGGTTTTTGGTTTGTTCAAATAAGTCCTCTATAATATAACTCCAATTTTTAAATTCCAAAATATTTTTTCCTAGATAGTTGAAAAGAAAGTATTGAACTGCAAAAAAAAAAAAAAAAAAAAAAAAAGATACAAAAGAATGGTGTACTGTTTCTTTAAAGCACAAAAAAAAAAAAATGTTCATATGCAGAGTGAAACAGATATCTGGTGAATATAAGTAATTGGTAGCATTTACTAACAGCCTTTTGTGTTCCTTTTTCTTTCTTTCCTTCCCTCCTTCCCTTTCTCTTCCCTCTCAGTAGGAGAACAATATAGTTCCAAATCTACTTGGTTCCCTTCAGAGCAGACACATATTAGATTAGTATATTAGATCTCACCCAGCTTCACTGCATCTCCAGACCTCACATGTCTGTGTAGAGTTAATGCTTCTGCTGAGCTTTATCTTTCTCTTTTTTTCACTCGGCTTCTTTGACCTCTGTAATCTTTTATCTCCTCCGTCTATGTCAACGCTTTAAATTCAATCAGCATAAACAATACGACGAAGTCTCTCTCCTGCTTTCAGTCCTCAGCAGCTCCGGTTTTACCAGCAAGCATTTTCCTCTCAAATGTGATTTATGAAGGGCTCACGGCGTTTGCTGCTCTGCTGCTCTGCATTCCTCGCTGTTCATTTCGGCGGGCTTCTCCCCCATCGACAACAGGACGTAACGTACGTGACTACTGTAACGGATCGCCTGGCACCCCGACTGAGTACCTCCGTTAATGGATGCTCCTAGTGCTTCCTGAGGGCTCCAAGCACTCTGGCAGACACCATAATCACCGAATCCAAGAAACCTTTAAATTCTCCCAAGCGTATGAATGCTGTAGACCATTGAATAGGAACCATACGAATAGGCTTGTACCCCTAGCAGTCAACTGGAACAGCATACAATAAATCCTTCCCCCAATAATGAGACGACACATCACTTTGAGGTTAAAAACAGGAACTCTGGACTGGCTCATCCAGCCTGGCTTTTATTACACTAATCCACATACAGGCCACACCCAGGGGGAGGCATAAAATAACCAATCACATACATGGTTCAGCCCACACATCCCCTCCCCTCAGATAACATTAAACTCAATTATCCGGTACACTTTTTCAGCCAAGTTCTGGATGTACCCCAAAACCCGGGGGTACACCTTTAAATCCAGCATCGCTGGATAGCCCTTATTCAGGGGGACAACATATTCAAAATTCAAGTAATTCGGATGAATGGTTCGTGAGATATGGGGTTCCAAAGATTTGACCGACCGCATGGGTAAAGTATCCGAAAACAGTTCCATGCATTTTGGCCCTGCGGTCGGTCACAAACAAGGGAATGAAAACAGGCGAATTGCCTGTGTTATAGAGCCTGGAGAGGGTTTGAATGAATTCCCTTGTTTATGGGGCTCTTTCTACCGAACGGCGGGTCATTCGGTAGTTTCCATACGAATTTCTGGAAGTATGGAGGTCTCAGCGGTGTTTGCCTAGTCAAGTGTCCGATTTTAGTTCCAGACACTCGACGGCAAAACACCGCTGTTCGGTAGTTTAAGATGGCCGCCGCCACGTGTTTGTTTCCCGAATGGCGGCCACCCAGAGGACAAAGACCACACTGCACTGATTGCCAATTACCTGTTTGCAACATTGTTGCAAACGGTAATTGGAGGCACACTCATTCCTGGGTGGTCTGGTTGTTCGGTAGTTTCACTCAATATACTGAATGGAGTGATTCTACCGAACAATCAGAATGCTGCATACAAATCACCCAGGATAAACTTAACACATCTATAAATACATATATAATATTACAGGCAGTACACTTGAATATGCTTCACAATCTTAAAGAGACAGTAGTCCCAAAAGTCCCAATATGTCCATAGATGCTGTTAAAAGGGCCAGTAGCAGCAATATACAGTACAATATGCCCCAAATAACCCAGGGGCCATAGTCAGTAGGTAGGAGGCTAGCAAACAGGCTTCTCCAGGGCCCAGTGGCGAGGTTGGTTTCGCCACATTTCTCCCCTTTTCCAAACAGACTAACAGGGTACCTGACCTCTTGCCGGTCAGTGCCCTTGTTAGTCCAGCAGCCCACCCACAAAACAGGAACAGCAGTACAGCCCACCCACAATAAATGGTTACTACACCTGAGTAATGGAAAAACTTGTCCAGGTCCAGGTGCCTCACCCCGGCTGTGTGGGGGACTGGTAGGCTGTTTTGGTGGGTTGCTGAGTGGGCAGAGACCAGCGGTACTCTGCCCTGGTGCCAGCACTACTACAGGAGTAGTCTGGTTGGAGCCTGGTTGCTGGAGACCGACTGTCTCCCCTTTGGCTAAACAGCCCTGTTGTGGGGGGGCAGGACCGACCGTCCCTACCCCCTGTGCTGGAAGTGCAGAGACCACGGTCCCATCTGCACAGGTGTGGGGCTTACAGTCTCCCCCTGGTACATTAAGCTGCCGCTGGGGAGAGGTGGTAACCAGCTCCTCTCCCATTAGAACACTCTGCCCATTGATGATCTGCCGCTGGGGAGAGGTGGTAACAATCTCCTCTCCCATTAGAACACTCTGCCCATTGATGATCTGCCGCTGGGGAGAGGAGGTAACAATCTCCTCTCCCATGCCTACTTTCAGTCTTTGTGGAGGGAGACCGACTGTCTCTCCTCCCAATTCAGTGTCCTGCTGCTGGGGAATAGAGACTGGGCTCTCTATTCCCAAAAAATCACGCTGCTGCTGGGGGGTAGGACCAACTACCTCTGCCCCCTGTAACTCAGCCTTCCGCTGGGGAGGGAGGACGCTGCTCTCCTCTCCCTGCACTTCACACTGCCTTCCCGGCATATCACTCTGCTGCTGGGGGGTAGGACCAACTACCTCTGCCCCCTGTAACTCAGCCTGCCGCTGGGGAATGGAGACTGGGCTCCCAATTCCCAACAAATCACACTGCCGCTGGGGAGGGAGGACGGCCCCTTCAGCTCCCTGTAGCTTGGGCGCAGAGACCACGGTCCCATCTGCGCTGGTGTGGGGCTTACTGTCTCCCCTTGGTGTGCTAAGCTGCTGCTGGGGAGAGGGGGTAACAAACTCCTCTCCCTTACACACTTTCAGCCGCTGGGGAGCAGGGCTGACCCTCTGTACTCCCTGTAGGCAGGGCGCAGAGACCACGGTCCCATCTGCGCTGGTGAGGGGCTTACTGTCTCCCCTTGGTGAGCTGTGCTGCCGCTGGGGAGAGGGAATAACAAACTCCTCTCCCTTACACACCTTCAACCGCTGGGGAGAGGGGATAACAGGCTCCTCTCCCTGCACCGTAGACTGCCGCTGGGGAGCCAGAACGGCACCTTCAGCTCCCTGTAACGCACACTGCCGCTGGGGATCTGGGCCGACTGCCCAGCATCCCTGTAGGGCCGGTAGAGAGACCGCAGTCCCATCTCCACCTGCCATTGGTGGGTCTTCCCAGGACCAATCCGTGAGGCCCCTCAACATTTGTGAGTAAGGGCCACTTGCTTCCCCACCTGGCAACTCTGGTTGCTGCTGGGGATCTGGGCCGGCTGCCCAGCCTCCCGGTGGAGTGACCTTGGTCCCATCTCTACCTGCCTGTTGTGGTTCCTCACAGGACCAGTCTATGAGGACCCCCACTTCGGGTTCCTCCCGCCGCCTCAGGGAAAGACGGCTAACCTCCTCGGATGCAGCCTCTACCCGGCTGCTGTAACGCTCCTGCTGCTGAGCATACTTCCTCTCTTTTGCCAACCGGAATTCTCGGTCCAGCCTTGTGTTTCGCTCGGCCATGACCTGGTTCCAGATCACCCGGCGTGTCTCCATGGGTATATCATCCCCATACTCAGCCACTCGCTGCCTCACCTCGGCCAGCCAATCATCTCCAGAGCCAGAACCTTCCATACTTGTCTGCTCCCAGGGGCGCTGCACGACTGCTAGCGTTGCCCTCAATTGTAAATCCAAACGCACTGTGTCTCCGAGCTGCTTTACCTCGCACTAGGACGCCATCCCACCGCTGCCACCAATGTAACGGATCGCCTGGCACCCCGACTGAGTACCTCCGTTAATGGATGCTCCTAGTGCTTCCTGAGGGCTCCAAGCACTCTGGCAGACACCATAATCACCGAATCCAAGAAACCTTTAAATTCTCCCAAGCGTATGAATGCTGTAGACCATTGAATAGGAACCATACGAATAGGCTTGTACCCCTAGCAGTCAACTGGAACAGCATACAATAAATCCTTCCCCCAATAATGAGACGACACATCACTTTGAGGTTAAAAACAGGAACTCTGGACTGGCTCATCCAGCCTGGCTTTTATTACACTAATCCACATACAGGCCACACCCAGGGGGAGGCATAAAATAACCAATCACATACATGGTTCAGCCCACACATCCCCTCCCCTCAGATAACATTAAACTCAATTATCCGGTACACTTTTTCAGCCAAGTTCTGGATGTACCCCAAAACCCGGGGGTACACCTTTAAATCCAGCATCGCTGGATAGCCCTTATTCAGGGGGACAACATATTCAAAATTCAAGTAATTCGGATGAATGGTTCGTGAGATATGGGGTTCCAAAGATTTGACCGACCGCATGGGTAAAGTATCCGAAAACAGTTCCATGCATTTTGGCCCTGCGGTCGGTCACAAACAAGGGAATGAAAACAGGCGAATTGCCTGTGTTATAGAGCCTGGAGAGGGTTTGAATGAATTCCCTTGTTTATGGGGCTCTTTCTACCGAACGGCGGGTCATTCGGTAGTTTCCATACGAATTTCTGGAAGTATGGAGGTCTCAGCGGTGTTTGCCTAGTCAAGTGTCCGATTTTAGTTCCAGACACTCGACGGCAAAACACCGCTGTTCGGTAGTTTAAGATGGCCGCCGCCACGTGTTTGTTTCCCGAATGGCGGCCACCCAGAGGACAAAGACCACACTGCACTGATTGCCAATTACCTGTTTGCAACATTGTTGCAAACGGTAATTGGAGGCACACTCATTCCTGGGTGGTCTGGTTGTTCGGTAGTTTCACTCAATATACTGAATGGAGTGATTCTACCGAACAATCAGAATGCTGCATACAAATCACCCAGGATAAACTTAACACATCTATAAATACATATATAATATTACAGGCAGTACACTTGAATATGCTTCACAATCTTAAAGAGACAGTAGTCCCAAAAGTCCCAATATGTCCATAGATGCTGTTAAAAGGGCCAGTAGCAGCAATATACAGTACAATATGCCCCAAATAACCCAGGGGCCATAGTCAGTAGGTAGGAGGCTAGCAAACAGGCTTCTCCAGGGCCCAGTGGCGAGGTTGGTTTCGCCACAACTACGTCATCCCTCCCCCCGAGAGCCGGCACTGCTTTGGTTTCTATCGCCCAATATCATTGCTCCCAGTATTGTCAAAAATCTTAGAAAAATTAGTCCATACGCAACTATGTGAGTATTATCAACAATCTAACTATCTGACCCCTGATTAATCAGGTTTTCGCCCGAATCACTCAACTACAACTGCCCTCTTAAAAGTTTGCAATGACAACCTGGAGCTATTTTCCTTGATTTTGCAAAGGCCTTTGACACAGTAGACCACAACATTCTACTGCACAAACTGAAAAAGTAGTGGATGGTTGGTGGACGGCCACCCTGTTCACACAAGGCTGCGACGTCAGCAAGGCGGTGGTGGAGTCATGTTTTGGGCCGGAATCATGGGAAGAGAGCTGGTCGCCCCTTTAGGGTCCCCGAAGGTGTAAGGATGACCTCTGCAAAGTATGTGGAGTTTCTGACTGACCATTTTCTTCCCTGGTACAGAAGGAAGAACTATGCTTTCCGTAATAAAATCATCTTAGTGCATTGTCATGCATGATCTCATGCTGCAAAGAATACCTCTGCATCAATGGCTGCTATGGGGATAAAAAGGAGAGAAAGTCACGGTGTGGCCTCCATCCTCCCCTGACCTCAATCCTATTGAGAATCTTTGGAGCATCCTCAAGCAAAAGATCTATAAGGGTGGGAGGCAGCTTACATCCAAACAGCAGCTCTGGGAGGCTATTCTGACATCCTGCAAACAAATTCAAGCAGAAACTGTCCAAAAACTCACAAGTTTGAATGCAAGACTTGTGAAGCTGCTATCAAATAAGGGGTCCTATGTTAAAATGTAACGTGACCTGTTAAAATGTTTAAAAAGTAAAAATGTTGTTACAAGTTTGATTGAAATAGCTTTTGATTTCAGTTAATATGCTGCAAACACAACAAATGACAATTTTCAGTTCTTTACAACCTATAAAGGGTTTTGAAACTTACTGTGCATAATAATTTGGAACAGTGCATTGTAAGTTTTTTATGTTTTAAAAAAATACTGTTATCATTAGGAGGTTTGTTTAATACAAATTGAATTGTACTCTTAATAGTTGATAACATGAGAATTATGCTGACTGTTATTACATCAATTATTTAGGTAAATGTGAAAAATATAATTTGCATAATAATTTGGAACAGGGTGTAATTTGAAATTCACTTTGAATTCTCTGCAATTCTCACTTAAGTGAATGACCCTGTTAGTAATCATTTTTAGTATACTGTGAATAATCTTGAATTGGTTTTAAGTTGTTACCCAACATTCCATATAGTAATCTACAAAGCAAGTAGGGAGACCCATTGTCAGCATCACCTATTGTATCAAGGACATGACAGAGTCTAAGACTGTAAAACAAATACCAAGAAAGGGAGGTAATGGACCCCTCCCATTTTGAAACTAGTACACTCTCAAAACATTCCCCCTATAAAGGCTCTAAACATTTTTAAAATACAGGCAGATAGGAACTGTGAAAAACTGCAAGAAGAGAACTTTAAACAGAACTACTTAGATCTCAGCTGTAGAAGAAACGTCCAGCATTCTGACTGTCAAGTTAGGTCATTTTTTGTGGAAATTGCAAGACATTAAAACAAGGTAAGTGAAGAACTATTTGCATTTATTTCATGGCAGAACAAAAATATATATTTTTTTTACTTTATTTGAATGCATAATTAATATATTTCTTTGTGAGTTTTCCTTTGCACTTTTGACATTATTAAAAAGCAAAATGTAAACTGTGATTTCAAAATTTTAGAACCAGTATGAGAACCAGTTTCAAACTACTTATAATTACTGCAATGAAAGGTCACGGTAAAGGTTCATAGTGGTGGTTTTACTCCAAAACATTTCAGAGCAATTTCATTAACAGTGACCTAATACATACATTCATTTATCACATCCACCCTCTTAATTCCCTCCTTTGAGAGAATTAAAACACAAACATGTCTGTTTTAGATAAAAAAAAAAAGTGTTTTAAAATGCCACTCATTTAATACTGTAATATAAAAAAACAACATGTATTTTAAAAAGTACAGGAAATCCTAAACTAGCTCATTTTAGAGAATCTGGAGCTACTAATTATTTATTTTATTCATACAATAATAATAACTATTGAAAACAGCAAGAATCAGCCATAAAGTGCCCCATGCTACCTGCTGTGCACTTATCTTGCATCCCCTCTACACACCAAGGAATTGAGGTATCTTATCTTATCCACAAACACAGACCTCCTCAACACCCTCTCCCCCCCCCTCCCCCCTCCTGTCAGAAAATGGTGGACAGAAATAATAGTGTGAGTTTGTGAGTGTCTAAATAGGTCTGCATATGTTTAAGAATGTATATATTTGTGTTTGGCTAATTAATTTGTACCAAAATATCACTTTATCATCGATATTTTCTATGAGACACTTCTTGAGTGAAAATGAACATCATTCAAAAAAAAATTATGATTATGTTAATAAAAAAAAAAAAAAACAATTCCAATACTTTGTATCACATGTCCAGGGTAAGCAGTGAAACAAGTAAAGCCCTTAAGGGTGTAAAGTTATCATCATATGGCTGTTTTGCAAACAATTGGTGATCTGTTAATGCTAAAGCCAGCAGGCTCTTTTCAACTTATGTGACCTTTACTCACTTTGCAGTCATGGGTTAACATGGGTTAATAAGAGCAGAGCAGTTTCAGTCTACTCTCCAAGTGAGTCTATGTGTGCATGGGTTAAACACGCTTAAGCTCTAGGGCATCATACAATGAGGTGGCATAAGACTTTACAATGGCAGCCTGGCATACAAATAGAGATATTAGAATGGTTTATAAAACAAGACTGAATAATTGCATAAACATTCTCCTTCGTCTACTTGGGGACCTGGTAAAGAGAGGGAGAGGTTTTTAAAGATTATTGATTTTGATAGTTTGTATTCTATAAGCGTAGTGTGGCAAATAAAATGACATTATGCACATGGGATGACGTGGAAAATCGGGTAAAATTGTTTATGAAATTTAAGTGGCAAATAATGTCAAATTGTATGGCATTAACCACTTAAGGACCAAACTTCTGGAATAAAAGGGAATCATGACATGTCACAAATGTCATGTGTCCTTAAGGGGTTAAGCAGATAACATGGTGAAATGGCATATAGGGCAAGAAATATGGCAATTATGGTGAATGCCATAAACGGAGTGAAAATGCAAATAGGGTGAAATTAAACACAGTGATGGCATTAAAGCATATGAGATGAAATGGCAGATGTGGGATTGAATGGTAGATGCGGTAAAATGTATATTATAATAAGGTTGTTGCTAGATTCTGAAATTATCCGGGCTTGAGCCCAAAGCAAAACGTCATGTTTATCAAACATTATTCTTGACACCTTATACTACTTTATTCTCTACTCCTTAAATAAATAAATAAAACTGTCCTACATGCAATTATGTATCAAACAGTGGTTATTTCATGTTATTTAATTTTTTTATAACTACCAGTTCCAGTCTTAATATTCACAGCAGTCCGCTACCCCACTTCATATGTCCACCAGTAGTCCTACTACTATAATGGCCATTACTCTCTTCTACTTTTGCTATGCCCATTGTTCCATGACCCTCTATTCTATATAAATTACTCACTGATCTCAATTTCTGTGCCTATTCTTCTTTGCCCCATTCGTATCTAGCTCCTAGAATTACTCATTTTCCCTTTGTTTCCTCTTTTAAGGTGATCATTACCTGTACCCACATAACTGCCAATACCTAGTACCCCATCCTAAGCAACCATCCACTCTTAACCCCTTCTATGACCACATTTTACTAGTTCCCCTTTCAATCATATCAGAAATCTATATTCATATTATATACCTACTATTCCTTGTCCCTTAATAGTCAATACCATCTACTCCCCCTTGTATAATAAGAATCATTTGTCAAATTCCCCCATCTTCACCTAATTCTAGATAGACTAATTCAAGATTCACATTCCTGCTTTTATAGACTATTACCCCAAATCTCTACCATTCTCATGCAACTTTATTGAAGGGAGGGAAAGAGCAGTAAGTTTAAGGACCTAGGAGGTCCAGCCTGTAGGTTTTTTGAGGGGCCCAAACAGTCTGATGGCAGCCCTGGCAAGGGCACACCACTGCCCCTATGATCAAAAAGTTGATCTCAACTGCAGTATGTTATCTATATGCAGGGCTTAAATAACATTTTCAGTCTTAGCCAGGCCTTAGCAGATGTGAATTTCTACCCTCCATGGCTAAATTTTGAGCCCTGATCAATTGTATAGAAACAGAAATATGTTGAATCATATATCATAATTAAAGAGACTAAAATAAGAAACAAATACATTTAGTGTAAAGAGATACAACACACTGCATTTTCCTAGCATTTACTGCAATTCAATAGGGCCATTTGATCTCTGTTATCTGTTTCTAATGCTTTTATCTGTCTCCTGTGATTGCACTACTTTTTTTTCTTCCTGGGAGTAGAAGACAGATTGGGGCAGATAAAAATGTCAATGTGCACAGACTAACACACAACAGCATAAACCTGTTGTGTGTTATATTATTTATTTATTTATAAAATATTTTACCAGGAAGGATACATTGAGATTTCTTTCATTTTCAAGTATGCCATGGGTTCACAAAACATTGCATTGATACAATAGGGTACAATAAAATACAAAAACAATATTAATACACAATATATACAAAATTTAACATAGAACAGATGGAAAATATATAATCAACCATGGCAGGTGCATTCTGTTTTGAGATATGTAGAGAGGGATTTCTTAAAGGACTTTAGGCTTAGGGAAAATTTGAAAGTGTGCGGGAGGTCGTTTCCATAATTGTGTTGCTCTGCGGGAAAAGGAGGATCGAGCCGCTTTCATTTTGTATTGCGTTATGCTAAATATTGTGCTAGTACTGGATCGGATGTTTTAGGAGGTGGGAACAGCTGGGGAGAGCATTCTGCTCTGGAAGGGTGGGAGCTTCCAAGAAAAGTTCTTAAGCACAAGGCTGGAAAGATGAAGGGTGCGTCTGGCAACAGCCAATTTAGTTATTTTAGAATGTCACAATGGTGGGTCATGTAATTACATCGTAGCACAAAGCAGCAGAACTAGTTATACAATGTATTAAAGGGACACTATAGTCACCTGAACAGCTTTAGCTTAATGAAGCAGTTTTGGTGTATATAACATGCCCCTGCAGCCTCACTGCTCAATCCTCTGCCATTTAGGCGTTAAATCCCTTTGTTTATGAACCCTAGTCACACCTCCCTGCATGTGACTTGCACAGACATCCATAAACACTTCCTGTAAATAGAGCCCTATTTAGGCTTTCTTTATTGCAAGTTCTGTTTAATTAAGATTTTCTTATCCCCTGCTATGTTAATAGCTTGCTAGACCCTGCAAGAGCCTCCTGTATGTGATTAAAGTTCAATTTAGAGATTGAGATACAATTATTTAAGGTAAATTACATCTGTTTGAAAGTGAAACTAGTTATTTTTTTTCATGCAGGCTCTGTCAATCATAGCCAGGGGAGGTGTGGCTACGGCTGCATAAACAGAAACAAAGTGATTTAACTCCTAAATGACAGTGAATTGAGCAGTGAAATTGCAGGGGAATGATCTATACACTAAAACTGCTTTATTTAGCTAAAGTAATTTAGGTGACTATAGTGTTCCTTTAAGCTTTTTATTAAGTTTGCGGTGCAGGTGCATATAGTACATCCCCATAATCAATAATTGGCATAAGCATTTGCTGTACAATCTTTTCCTTTACTGTAGGGTGAAGGCAGGGTTTGTTTCTGTACAGGACACCTAGTTTTGGTCAAAGTTTAGATGCAAGTTTTTCTATGTGGAGGCCAAAAGATATATTGGGGGTCTAACAATGTACCCAAGTATTTGAAAGAGTGGACTGCGGTCAGTTTGCTATTTGATTTTGTTTTGATGCATAAATGGGAATTTTGTAATTCGTGTAATTTACGTAATGTTCCAAAGAGCATTGTGACAGTTTTGCCAGTGTTTAGGAAGAGTTTTTTTTTTGTGACCCACTTTTCTACCTCTGTGAACTGGTCTTGGAGCACAGCCTCAAGCTGCGATAGATCTGATTTGCTTGCATAGATTACTGTGTCGTCTGCGTACCCGGGTACATTTGAGGATTTGCAGACATTAGGCAGATCATTTTTAAATAAAGTGAATAGTAGGGGGCCGAGAATAGAACCATGTGACTGGGAGAGGAAGGGACTGGGAGAGGAAGGGAGTCGCTGTCAGAAATGGACACATATTGTGATCAATTCGATACATATGATCGAAACCAGGTTAGCGGACGATCACCAATACCTGATTTTTCTAGTTTGTACGGTAGAATGTCGTGGTCTACTGTATCAAATGCCTTTGCAAAATCAAGTAAAATAGCTCCAGTTAGGTATCCTTGTCCCATGCCAGTTTGGATGTCATTGCAAACTTTTAAGAGGGTAGTTGTAGTTGAGCGATTCGGGCGAAAGCCTGATTGATCAGGGGTCAGATAGTTTGATTGTTGGTAATACTGGGAGCAATGATATTGGGCGATAGTTAGAAACCAAAGCAGTGTCACCACTTTTATGGATAGGCACCAGGAAAATTCGGCCTGGGCATTTTTTTTATTACAGCGGCCCACTAAAAAGGAGGCGGTGCCAGATAGGGTGTGTTTTGTCATCACCAATAATAAGCACGGCCCATTACAAAGTGAGCACGTTGGTTCAATGCTCTTCCAGGGCAGACCATGTGCAGAGCTCTGGTGAAGAGATCTATTATGAGAAAAAGACCCTGTATTTGTTCTGCACAGCGCAAGCAAATGTAATAATATGCTTGCACTGTGTTTGCTTGAAATTTGTCTCTGGTGTCTCCATAGATGGGATACCAGGAGACAAAAATGCCAGGAAAGAGTATTGTGCAGTGTTTGTGTGTCAGGGGTGTAGTGTGTGTGAGGGTGCTGTGTGTGTGAGGGGTACAGTGTGTGTGTGCTGTGTGTGTGTGAGTGATGGGTGCTATGTGCATCTGAGGAAGCTATGAGTGAGGGTGCTGTGAGTGTCAGGGGTGCAGTGTGTGTGAGTGAGGGTGCTGTGTGTGACTGAGTGTGCTGTGAGTGTCAGGGATGCATTGTGTGTGTGTGAGTGAGGGTGCTGTGAGTATCAGGGGTGCAGTGTATGTGTGTGTGTGAGTGTGGGTGCTGTGAGTGTCAGGGGTACAGTGTATGAGTGGGGGTGCTGTGAGTGTCAGGGGTGCAGTGTGTGTGTGTGAGGGTGCTGTGAGTGTCAAGGTTGCAGTGTGTGTGTGTGAGGGTGCTGTGTGTGTTAGGGTTATGGGTGTAGTGTGTGTGAGGATGCTGTGTGTGAGGGGTGCAAAGTGTGTGCGCTGTGTGTGAGTGATAGGTGCTGTTTGAGTGAGGGTGCTATGTGCGTGTGAAGGTGCAGTGTGTATGTGTGAGTGTGCTGTGCGTGTCAGGGGTGCACTCTGTTTGTGTGTGAGTGTGCTGTGTGTGTTAGGCTGATGTGTGCGTGCAAGAGGAGTGCAGTGTGTGTTTGTGTGTGTGTGAGTGTGCTGTTGCTGTGTGTGAGGGGTGCAGTGTGTGAGTGAAGGGTGCTGTGTTTGAGTGAGGGTGTTATGTGCATGTGAGGGTGCTGTGAGTGTCAGGGGTGCAGTGTGTGTGTGTGAGTGAGTGTGCTCTGAGTGTCAGGGGTGCAGTGTGTGTGTGTGTGAGTGTGCTGTGTCAGGGGTGCAGTGTGTGTGTGTGAGTGAGGGTGCTGTGATTGTCGGGGTGCAGTGTGGTGTGAGGGTGCTGTGAGTGTCAGGGGTGCAGTGTGATTGAGGGTGCTGTGAGTGTCAGGGGCAGTGGGTGTGTGAGTGAGTGCGGGTGCAGTGAGTGTGTGTGTGAGTGAGGGTGATGTGAGTGTCAGGGGTGCAGTGTGTGTGTGTGTGTGAGGGAGGTTGTAGTGAGTGTCAGGGGTGTAGTGTGTGTGAGTGAGGGTGCTCCGAGTGTCTGGGGTGCAGTGTGTGTGTGTGAGTGAGGGTGCTGTGAGTGTCAGAGGTGCAGTGTGTGTGTGTGTGTGTGTGTGTGTGAGGGTGCTGTGAGTGTCAGGTGTGCAGCCTGTGTGTGTGTGAGTAAGGGTGCTTTGAGTGTCAGGGGTGCAGTGTGTGTGTGTGAGTAAGGGTGCTGTGAGTGTCAGGGGTGCAGGGTGTGTGTGTAAGTGAGGGTGCTGTGAGTGATGATATCCCCCCTTCCTTCTTACCGTTAGTGGAGCGATGTTTAGGTGAAAAACCCCATACCTCTTGCACAGAAAAAAATCAAACAGCAATAATACTTATACCCCCAAAGGATGGCAATCACAAAATCAGGGTTGTATATTACACGTAAAAGAAAAATGAGAAATAGCAATAATAGTGCAGATCTGTATGAAATATTTGCTGCACTTACAATAATTATGATGTGATCAAATCTAATATGCTGGCTAATAGGCTAGTGATAAAAATAACAATTTATTTAAACCCATTATATTATACGACCCTGATTTTGTGATTGCCATCCATTGGGAGTCTAAGTATTATTGCTATTTGATTTTTTTCTGTGCATGAGGTATGGGGTTTTTCACCTAAACATCACTCCACTTCTTGAAATTTTTTTAATATGTTCTGAGATTTGGTGAAGTGTGCCCATCGAAGTGTGTAGCTAAATTATTATCATAATTATTATCATAGTTTTTCATTATTATTATTCTTATAAGATAGACACCAGGCTCTTTTTCCCCCATTTAAAACCTAGTTGTCATTTAGCGCTCCAATATATCTCAATTTTGTACTATATGCACAGTGATCGTTCATAGAGCCAGTACTCTTGAACTTTGACTACAATGAATCCTGAAACTGGTACATTTGAATGAGGTCAGCTGTGATCCAATTCATATGTGCCCCTTTTACTCTCACCTTACGCAGCGGGACATGCAGATTCCAAACTTGTAGGACTTCTTCAACCTGAAAGAATTCAATTGCACAGTCTAGATCTGGGATAAGTTAAAGATACAAAAATATAATAATTGGATAGCTCCCCTAGAGAAAAGTGGGGCTCCCAATAAATCTGGTAATGATGGTAGAAAAAAACGCCAACTGATATCACAGTTATAAGCCAAAAGACTGTCAAAAGTTATAAGAAGGTAATTCCTACAGGGAAAGCATATAATGATATTATAGGCACGGTGTAACCATATATCCAAGCATAAACAGTGATACACTGCAACTTTATTAACTGAACTGTAGAGAGGATACAATGTTACAGTGTCTCTAAAATGCTTATAACCCTGAAATCCTATGTGGATCTGTCTTAGTGTCCAGATCTCTATTGAGGTATACTGGAGGCTACTACAGTGAGGTATATCACATAAAAATGATCCACAGAGGAGACAAAAAAAGAATATAGTACCTTAGTATCTTATTATGGATAGATAGGTAGGGCAATAGAGGAGACAGTATAGCATAGTTGTAAAATGAAATAGCTGTTATTGAATAGCTTTTAGATAGCTAGCTAGTATATTCAGAGCAGTCGGTGTAATAGAATATACATGGTGGTTAGGGTAATACATAGGGGAAAACCCCTGAAAATCCCCACTATTCTAATCTCCTATGATCTCCTCTTAACACCTTTGTGGGTGTTCTATAGTAGATAAGCTAACTAGCCACTGTTCCCTTGAAATACTGCCACTACCCTAGTATTGCTCCATAGAAGATAAACATTTAAGCTAACGAAAAAAGCAAAAGTGAAGGTGTCAGAAGGATTCCCTCGTGCATAGTGAAGTGCTCGAGTGAATGGAGGGAATCCCAGAAGAAAACCCGACGCGCGTTTCGGAGTACGAGACTCCTTCGTCAGGGGATGAAAATTGCCGCCCAAACCCCCTGGTATTTAAATGTGAATTGGCCAATCCAGGATGTTAAAGTAATTTTCGTCATTGATGACGTATCGCTATGCGACCACGTGGGATTGCAATCGGCGGGATATGAAACCCGCTTGGATACATGCTTGGATACATGGTTACACAGGGCCTATAATATCATGATATGCTTTCCCTGTAGGAATTACCTTCTTATAACTTTTGACAGTCTTTTGGCTTATAACTGTGATATCAGTTGGCGTTTTTTTCTACCATCATTACCAGATTTATTGGGAGCCCCACTTTTCTCTAGGGGAGCTATCCAATTATATTTTTGTATCTTTAACTTAAACATTCGGGTTCAAGCCCATATTCAGGTGGAACTGGTACCACCATCCTGACCTCCTTTCCATAGTCTCTGACTCAACAGTTGCTGATCAGGGACTAAGGGAATCAATATATATATGTCTAGATCTGGGATAAGGTTTAATCTGTGCCAATGAGGTTCTTGATGTCATTTAGAAAGGATTTAAGATAAAAAAAAATGTAACCCCTTAAGGACCAAACTTCTGGAATGAAAGGGAATCATGACATGTCACACTTGTCATGTGTCCTTAAGGGGTTGGAACTGTTTTTTTTTTTTTAACCTTGGGAGAGGATTTAGTAGCCTTTATTTTGTGCATGCAGTACACTAAGCAGTTATCACTGAAACTGTTAGGGAGAACACCGGCCTCCTGCATTCTATCAGGAGAAGTGGAGACAATCCAGTCGAGCAGGGTATGGTTATGGCTTTTAATGTTAATGTGAGTTGGGGAGTAGTGATGCACCGAACTGTTCGCTGGCGAATAGTTCCTGGCGAACATAGCGTGTTCGCGTTCAACACGGCGGGCGAACACATGCGCAGTTCGATCTGCCCCCTATGCATCATCATTGACTAAACTGACTAAATCAGCAGCAGACGCTGCCTTCCAGACCCTCCCACCTCCTGTACAGCATCCATTTTAGATTCATTCTGAAGCTGCATTCTTAGATAGAGGAGGGAAGTGTAGCTGCTGCTCATTTGATAGGGAAATGTATAGCTAGGCTAATGTATTCAGTGTCCACTACAGTCCTGAAGGACTCATCTGATCTCTGCTGTAAGGACAGCACCCCAAAAAGCCCTTTTTAGGGCTAGAACATCAGTCCGTTTTTTTTATTGTGTAATCTAATTGCAGTTGCCTGCCTGCCTGCCTGCCAGCTTCTGTGTCAGGCTCACAGTGGATACTGTGCCCACTTGCCCAGTGCACCATTCATATCTGGTGTCACAATAGCTTGCATTTAAAAACAAAACAATTTTTTTCACTGTAATAGATTAATTAGCAGTTAGTTGTCTGCAAGCGTCTGTGTGTCAGGTCAACAGCGTGTACTCTGCCAGTGTGCACAGTCGCACTCATATCTGGTGGCACAATAGCGTGCATTTAAAAAGCCACAAACATTTTTTTCACTGTAATAGATTGAATAGTAGTTAGTTGTCTGCAAGTGTCTGTGTGTCAGGCCAACAGCGTGTACTCTGCCAGTGTGCACAGTGCCACTCATATCTGGTGGCACAATAGCATGCATTTAAAAACAAAAAACTTTTTTCACTGTTATAGATTGAATAGCAGTTAGTTGTCTGCAAGCGTCTGTGTGTCAGGCTCACAATGGATACTGTGCCCACTTGCCCAGTGCCACCACTCATATCTGGTGTCACAATAGCTTGCATTTAACAACAAAAAATGTTTTTTCACTGTAATAGATTAATTAGCAGTTAGTTGTCTGCAAGCGTCTGTGTGTCAGGCCAACAGCGTGTACTCTGCCAGTGTGCACAGTGCCACTCATATCTGGTGGCACAATGGTGTGCATTTAAAAACCCACAAACTTTTTTTTCACTGTAATAGATTGAATAGCAGTTAGTTGTCTGCAAGCGTCTGTGTGTCAGGCTCACAGTGGATACTGTGCCCACTTGCCCAGTGCCACCACTCATATCTGGTGTCACAATAGCTTGCATTTAACAACAAAAACATTTTTTTCACTGTAATAGATTAATTAGCAGTTAGTTGTCTGCAAGCGTCCCGTTCGTCGTTCGCGAACTGAAAATTTTGTGTTCGCGACATCCCTAGTGCTCACTATGTACTTTAAAAATGGATGAAAGCTGCAGTTAATCACAATATTCCCCAACCTTGTGAAAACACAAAAACAAACAATAGATAACCTGCGCCTTAAAACCTTCGAACCTTTGGGTGAAATCACACACAAGGGGTATACATATATTAACAAGGTTTTGTCTGTTGTAGATATCTAAAAAAAAAGGGAGAACAAACAACAATAGTGCAATATGTTTTTTAAAAAATAACTGAATAACGTTTTCTAACTAAGGCACACTCACACGTTTGAGAGTTACTGAGATCTCTGCTGTTATTAGTGTTGATGGTACAATCCCATCTTAGGATGTATGTTCAACAGGCTATTTATTGAGCACTTTTTATCCTGGCTTCCCCACTTCCTCTCATCTAGCACTCCTTCCCTTATACTTGGGGATTTCAATACACCAATCAACAACCCCAACTGCACTGATGCCTCTCGTCTGCTCTCTGTACCCTCATCCTTTGGCCTTACACAATGTTCCAACTTAGCAACCCATACAGCAGGAAACACTCTTGATCTCGCCTTCACCAATCTCTATCCCACCAATAATATCTCCAATATTCCTTTTCCTCTATCTGACCACCATCTGCTGACTTTTTACATCGGCATACCTAAGACCCATTGACACCACCGTCTGAACATCAATCTCACAGAAACCTCCAATGTCTTGACCTAGCGCATTTCTCCACTAATCTCTAAACTCTCCTTTTACCTATCTCAAACCTCACCTGTCCTAGCTCTGCAACCTCCCTCTACAATTCCACCCTCTCCTCTCAACTAGACATCATGGCACTTCCTACTTTTAAACGCAGCAAGCGTCCCCAACAACAACCTTGGCACACCAAGCTGACTCGATATCTCCAAAAATGCTCCAGAACTGCTGAACGCTGTTGGAGAAAGTCTCACTGTGCGTCTGACTTTCTCCTCTATAAGTTTATGCTGTGCTCATACAGGTTGGCTCTTTCTTCTGCAAAAGTAAATTACTTCAATTCCCTCATAACCACAGTCTCCCGCGAACACAAACGACTATTTCACACATTTAACTCTCTTCTTCTTTCTGTTGTTCCTCCTCCACCTACTAACTTGACCGCCTCAGAATTTGCGACTCACTTCACTGACAAGATCTCTACAATCAGGGAAGAGAAAACTGAAATTCTGGTCTTTCCTCCCTCAAGTGTTGCTACTCCTGTGTCTCCCTCCCTCCCTCCCTCCAAGTCAACAGGTGCTACCATCAGCTCCACCATGCAGGCTCGCTGCCTAGGTGTTCTTTTTGACTCCGACCTCTCCTTCATGCCTCATGTTCAGTCTATCGCCAAATCCTACCGCTTCCATCTCAAAAACATTGCGCATATCCATCCCTACTTAACGCCAGATGCGACTAAGGTGCTGGTCCATTCCACTGTCCTTTCTAGCCTTGACTACTGTAATCTGCTTCTCAGTGGTCTTACGTCCTCCCAACTTGTGCTGTTACAGTCGATAATGAATGCGGCGGCGAGGCTTGGCGCTATATAAATAACATAACAGTAGTGATGGTATTTATTCAGTAGAGCATTAACCTGCTCTGGTATGATGGAATGATGATGGTATAATCCCCACCTGGGATATGCAGGACCAAAGGGTTGGAAAAACCAGGAAGCCAGAAGCTACATTTACAGGGATAAACTTTATTCCAACAACAAAATAATAAACAAACAGAAAATCTTATATAAAGCCAAAATTGGCTAAAAAACACATTTAACGTGTTTCACTGTGGGGCTCCTTCAAAATGTTAATGTTCTTAGTAGCAGCAGGTGTTGGTAAAAGGTTATCATTGGCTTCCTAGAATTCTTCCGGCTTTCGGACATAAACCGAAAGTGACATTGTTAGATTTAAAGTCTATAATTGGTACATCCAGCAATCTTATGTAAATGAGTGGATTTCAGTAAAAGGTGCCCATCCATCTACCTTGCTTGAAGATCACATGATCGGTACAGCCGTCATTCGAAAATGGTGCTTTACCTAGAGGTTCATATGCGCATGCGCGTCAACAGCAGATCACCGTGCATGTTCAAAGAGGGGACTAGAAGTTGAGCCACATGTGGATATCCACATCTCCTATGAGGAGATGCTGACTGGTGCTGCGCAGTGCAGCGTTTTGCCACACAATAGCCTCCCAATGCTTTTCTGTGGGAGATTGCATTGAATTGGCTGAGATCATAAAGAGATCATAAAGTTTGATGATCTCAGCCAAAGTGAAGAGCACACTCATAGGACTTCAAAATCAACAAGATTATGTCATTTTTTACAGCTATGCAACATCATACATTCACCATTCCAGTCCCATTACCAAACGTTTCTTAAGAAACATTTATAGTTTTAATTTATCTTTTCCATTTCCCTTTTTTATGGCTTTTGGTTCCCAGCCTGGCCCTGGTTGAGCCAATGTCTTGAATACACCACGCAGTTTTTATTATTATTTTCTGAAAGTGTCATATTTTCTGCTCCAGTCTTCAAGAAACCAAGACTACTGTTCTACTTTACATTTATTTTGACATCAGGTTATATAAACTTGCATAAAATAGTATCTTTATATAACCACATTATTACTTTACTTTTTATTATTAATTATAGTATCCTTACATGGAAGTATATACTTAGCTTGTTATGGATTGCATAACATAAAAGATCTATCTTTTTTGTCAATCTTTCTTTTATTAAAGGCATTTAAGATGGGGTACAGAAGAGAAATGAGTGGGTTACATTTCCAGAATTACGATGCCTCGTTTTTTTAAAGGGAAATAAAATAAATGTTGTCGTTAAACCTTAGTTGAAAATACAAGCTATGGATCTGAGAATCAGATTAGTAACATATTGAATTATTAACACAGCAAGAAGTAACGTGTTAGCTAGTTGCGACTAGGGGTTCATCTCGTCGTCTATTGAGCATGCAGACAAAGATACTTGCGTAATTTTACCAGCTGGTACCAGCTATTCACAAGCATGCGCTCATTGCACAGTGCACGTAAGCTATTATAATGACAGGCTAAGAACAAGCATTATACACAAAAGACAGATTCATGCTAGGCCGTGCTGTAGCCCGTTATGTATCGGGCTGTGGCATATGGAAACTAGGTCGAGTCAAGATATAAAGGCTCCACTATAATTTACGTGGTATTAGTGGCGAATGCCGATCAGTTATACATTTGTGGCCAGTATTGTGTAGACAATATACCTCCAATGCATGCCTATCTAGTAAATTCCGGTGGCTGCCACCCAGTCTGTTATGCATTTACATGGTGAGTGTATCGTATGGATAATAAGAGTGGCTTAAATATAACCGGCGTGTGAGAGTCGTAGTCAGTCACTTGCAGTTTATGGTGTGGGAATGTGTCTCTCTGTCATGTAATACGTCTATTGGAGTAAGTAAGTTAGATACAAGTACGGCGGTCTGACACTAGAAAATGCCGCATGGTCTAAATACACATCTTGAAATGACATGGCTGGCTCAGCTAATGCCTCTACAAAATACAAATATAACTGGTAAAACTTAGGTGCAGTAATTGGTAACACAAAACATGAGGTTATTCATATCTCTTAGGCAGGTTGCTTGGGTAATATTGCGCCAGGTTGTGAGTGTCCGTCAGCTTGTGGTCTGGCCTTTTATGCCTGGGGTCTTGGTTTCATTCAGCCGATCCCAGTCAGCATTATGGTTGGTGTTGAACGAAGGGATAATCGGTTGTTCAGCAGCGGAGGTGTCAGTTGGGCCAACATGGAGGTGATTTGAGTACGGCGCAAAGCTTCTCCCCAGCTCCAGGCTTGATGTTGGGCCCGCACCTTGTGTCCACAGACTCGGGTACCTCTCGGGGCCGGGTCTTTCCTGTTGTGGGCGCTGTGGAGGGCCCTGATGTTTCTCCGCCGCCGGCGGAGAGTCTCCTGTTGGGCCCCTGCCTAGAAGGGCACTCCGCCTGTCATATGGCGGTTTTGCCCGGGGTCTGCCCTCTCTGTCTTGTGGCCTCCAGCTGCTCCATCACCTCATGTCGGTTGGGGGTTCATTGTGCCTTCCGCTGCTCCAGTTTCTCCCAAAAACTTTGCAACAGAGCATCCAGGCGTTCGTGAAGGGGTTGAGGGGATGCAGGCTCGGCGTTTAGGTTTGTGGTCGCCATTTTGTGATACTCAGCTTGCTGGTTCAGAACATGCTGTGAAGAATCTGCAGTGTTTGTGGGCCGATAATACATGCTAGTGGGGACCGGGATAACCCCCACCGGTCCTTGGGGGGGGAGGGAGGTCCAATACTGCGGGTGCTTCATGGTGTGGTGAGCTGGGAGAGCGGCCGTCTCTCGCGAGCCCAGTGAGGTGTAGGCCTTGGTCCTCCGGTTCAGCAGTACAGCGGACATACAGACTTGCAAGGTGTCCCCCGGTACCTCTGCCCCCGTGTGACAAGGCAGGGTGAACTGGGGTGCAGGATTTGTGGATTTCCCGCAGATTTCTGCCGAAAAAGTGTTCAGGATCTGGAGCTCACAGTAAACACGTCTGTTCAGCTCCCCGGTCAGACTCCGCCCCATAAAAGATTGTTCTTAACATGAATAGTTCATATTGCATTCCATTAGACTTGTGTGCAGCCAAAAAAAAAAAGAAAAAAACTTAAAGGGACTCTATAGTCAACATATAAAAGCAAGAAAGACAGGTCCCCCAGCCTTCCTTCTTGCTTTTATATGAACTTTCATGGATTAAAAATTATTTTTGAGGTTTTTTTATATTAAAAACTTACCTCCGTTCCAGCGCCGAGCTCCCAGCCATGCCGCGCCCCCTTTTTCGTCAAAACGACGAAATCGCGGGGCCCAATAGGACGCTTCTCAGAGAGATGTGGTGCGCATGCGCGGCTTCGCGCTGCACCAGGACAGCCTCTGGGGAGCTGGGAATTTTTTTGCCACATTACTGAACCCTCATGCGCAATGCCTACAGCGGCTTCGCGCTGCACCTACTGTCCCCCCCCGGCCCCCACCCCTGAGCGGCGGGTGGGGGCCCTAAAATTCACACTAAGGGGGGGGACCTACTGTCCCCCCCTGGCCCCCACCCCTGAGCGGCAGGTGGGGGCCCTAAAATTCACAATAAGGGGGGGGACCTACTGTCCCCCCCCGGCCCCCACCCCTGAGTAGGTCTCCCCCCCCCCTTCAAGCACTATTGTGGCCAGATAGCATACCTGTGGGTTCGGGCTTTCAGCACACAAAGTGCGTTCACAGTGCTTTGTGTGCTGATAGCCCGTCTGATGTATTCACCCAGAATGCATCGGACGAGAGGCCTTTTTAGGGCCTCTGAACTCGGAAGTCCCTCTGGTGGCCGTCTGATTGACTGCAACAAGAGGTGTTCCAAGCTTCCAATGTAAACACTACATTTTCTCAGAAAATACAGTGCTTACAAGAAAAAGGTTCCGGGTAGCTGTAGCACTCACCTAAACAACCTCATTAAGCTGAAGTTGTTCAGGTGACTATAGTGTCCCTTTAATCTTAAATTATTTTCCATGTAAAAATGTTGTTCATTTCATAGTGCTTTGGTGCAGTAGAATTTCACACATGAAAGGACCACTATAGGCACCCAGACCACTTCACCTCAATGAAGTGGTCTGGGACTCTGGGTGCCAGGTCTCTCTAGTTTTAACCCTGCAGCTGAAAACATAGCAAAACATAGTTTGGAGAAACTGCTATGTTTCACTGAGGGTTAATCCAGCCTCTAGTGGCTGTCTTACTGACAGCCGCTAGAGGTGCTTCCGCGATTCTCACTGTGAAAATCACAGCATTGAGTAATGCTTTCCTATGGGCGGTTTGAATGCGCACGCGGCTCTTGCAGCGCATGCGCATTGGGATCTGACGTCGGCAGGGAGAAAGGTAAGTGGCTGAAGGGGTTTTAACCCCTTCAGCCTAGCGGGAAGGGGGCCCTGAGGGTAGGGGGGACCTAATGACCCTATAGTGCCAGAAAAACAAGTTTGTTTTCCTGGCACTATAGTGCTCCTTTAAATTGTTTCAGGAAAAACAATTTAGGAGAACCAAAATAATGTAAAAATTGTCCAGTCAGTGTACTGCAAAATATAAATATTTGGTTCACAGTTCAAGTGAGAAGAAGTAACCAAGAGGAGTATAAGAGGAATAGTAATAAACCAAACATGTATTGTATAGTTATTAAATACATAATATTGTTTTGTGTTTTTACTGCTTTTCCTTATTTTCCTAATATCGGTCACTTCTCACTTGATCTTTGAATAAAATCAACATTTAATGGCTGTGCCTAGATCAATCCATATTTTGTGTGCTGCAGATGGAACTCTGAATCACAAAACAAACGAAACTGTTTTGTCCATTGTCCTTTTCATGAATCGTCCATATAGCATTTCAGAGTTTGGTATTTCAGACTAATCGCTGATCGCCCAAAATTTGCATAAATTACAATTTGTTTGAAACTGAAATGCCATGTCTAATGACTATTTAATGATAGTCTAATTCACTAAATGCATGGATTAAGAACATACAAATAACCCTTTGTTTTCAATAGTGAACAATGGTGACTGAATACTATAGTCAATATAGCCGCCTATAAGAACAGGTTGGACTGGTTCAACCTACTGCTAGTCTATATTTTGTTTAACTATATCCATATTCTCTTTCAACTGTAAGCTTGAATAACCAATACATAGTTTTACTCTTTGTCACCTGAACCTGTAACTAAGTCACAAATTAGTTCTTCTGAGTTTTTTACCCATTTAAGGAAGGCGGGCGTTCTATGCCATCCTGGCTGGGGCGGTCCTAAATGACGCAGGGCAGTATAGAATGTCCCAGATGTCCTTTATACTTACTGGGTCTGGGCCGATCACATTCCGGTTGTCGTGATCCTGGGGATTGCCTGGAAGCCCAGACAGTCCCCCTCCGGCAGGTTCAGACATGGGGTCCTCGCGGTCACATGGCCTGGAATGGCTGTCTGCAGCTCTGCCTGAGCTCTCAGATTGGTTATGTTGTATTTGAGACCGTATGGTAGCCCAGAAATTAGAATTACCACCATTATGGAATACCATTTGCAAAAGTAGACAACCAAAAGGTATTACAAATGGGGTATGTCCAATCTTTTTCAGTAGCCACTTAGTTACAAACACTGCCCAAAATTAAAATTAGTTTTTTTCATTTTTCTCACACAATCAAATAAGAATGATAACTTTGGCCAGTGTTTATGACTAAGTGGCTACTAAAAAAGACTGGACATACCCCATTTGCAATACCTTTGGTCTACATTTGTCTACATAGAGAATAAACAAAAAAATAAAAAAAAATGCCATTCTACCTGTGTATGATTTACTGAGAAGATTATAGGCTTAAAAAGTAACTTTTAATAAATAAATCTAAAATAAAAATATATTAAAGAAAAATCATATGAACAACAGGAGTGGGTAGAGACTATACAGTGAGTAAAACTCTGACTACTTATACAAGCTGTAAAAGTGTATACATAACACTAATGCTGAAGCAATACTGTTTTGCTACAATATAACAGCAGTGTATTCCCAAGTAATAGAAGTGATACTATATTATATATCACTAATAGCTGTAACAAGAGGGGGGGGAGATAAGACGACTGCTAAACCAGTGCTGTCAATAGTTAAAAGATTTATGAATAAGTAAATCCTTACATGATAGTACAACTAACGACATGGGTTAGCTCCACATACAATAATTGATAATGTTCTATGGTGCTTAACCTCTGAAAGATCCAAGATAATGGTTCAGCTCAGACAGATTTCTGACAGACGGCGATTAGCCAGTTAAATATCACAAAAGCTGCCTAGATCATAGCAGCGTATTGATAATAAATTAAGGTTGCTGTCAAGCAGTAAAGTGTAAAATAAGGGGTTGCTGACCTGGCTCCGGTTTTACTCCAAGATACCTAGCAGTATATTCTAGTGTAATAACGGCTGCCTGCACTGAGTTATCTTATGCTTTACCACAGTGGAGCACAAAGTAGTAGCTCACCTGTGAAGGACTGTTGGCAGGCAACAGTTAATCGGTTAAAAGTCACACAAGTTGCCTAAGTGCTAGCTGCATCTAAATAGTAGGTCAAAGTATAAAGAGAGGGTTTGCAAACAGTTTTGAACAGGTTGCATAGGTAGTAGAAAATATACAGACAGTGACAGAGGAAGGCATATAGAATAAAGATTCCTGAGTCTTGTGCCTTCGAGGGCACCCCTTAATAAAATGCCTGGTCTTATCAATCTCCCCCCATAAACATAATAAAGGAAAGAGAAATAAAGTATGTACAGAGCACTTAAATTAGTGTTAAGAGTCTCCAATATGCACTCCTGAGATGCTGGACATGAAAGAACTTGATGTTGGTAATTTAGCAATTGATAAGCAGAGAGTTAGGTGCCGACATCAATAATGTGTCAGTATGTGTCCAGAGCCCCTAACTCAGTGCAGGCAGCCGTTGTTACACTAGAATATACTGCTAGGTATCTTGGAGTAAAAACGGAGCCAGGTCAGCAACCCCTTATTTTACACTTTACTGCTTGACAGCAACCTTAATTTATTATCAATACGCTGCTATGATCTAGGCAGCTTTTGTGATATTTAACTGGCTAATCGCCGTCTGTCAGAAATCTGTCTGAGCTGAACCATTATCTTGGATCTTTCAGAGGTTAAGCACCATAGAACATTATCAATTATTGTATGTTGAGCTTACCCATGTCGTTAGTTGTACTATCATGTAGGGATTTACTTATTCATAAATCTTTTAACTTTTGACAGCACTGGTTTAGCAGTCGTCCTATCTCCCCCCTCTTGTTACAGCTATTAGTGATATATAATATAGTATCACTTCTATTACTTGGGAATACACTGCTCTTATATTGTAGCAAAACAGTATTGCTTCAGCATTAGTGTTATGTATACACTTTTACAGCTTGTATAAGTAGTCAGAGTTTTACTCACTGTATAGTCTCTACCCACTCCTGTTGTTCATATGATTTTTCTTTAATATATTTTTATTTTAGATTTCTTTATTAAAAGTTACTTTTTAAGCCTATAATCTTCTCGGTAAATCATACACAGGTAGAATGGCATTTTTTTCTTTTTTTGTTTATTCTCTATGATATTCACTATTTAGGGGTTACCCCCCTTTTTGTGCCCTCTGCCTTGTGATATCTAAATTTTGGCCCTAGGTTAATTCTTTTCATTTTCTTCGTATAATACATTTGTCTACATTTCCAAATGGTATGCTGTCATGGGGGTAATTCTCATTCCTGGGCTACCATACGCTCTCAAGGTCAACATAACCAGTCTGGCAAATTTCAAGGTGTATAAACTAACACATATAACTATGTGAAATGTAAAAATGTGCTATATTTTTAACTTTCCGAAACACCATAAAACTTGTACATGGAGGGTACAGTTTTACTTTACTGAGACATCACTGAATACAAATGTGTTTTTTGTTTTTTTTTTAGTAAAAGCGAACAGTATTATGACATTCACAGTTAAAATGCCACGCAGAACTAAAAAAAAAATAACATTTCCTGATTTCTCATTTTTTTTTTACATTTTATTCATGTTAAATTATGTTTTATATATAAATATTTGATGCAAAATAAAAGCCCTGTTTCTCATGACCAAATTGTACATAATATGCGTGCACTTAATATGAAATAGGTGCATTATGGTTGTACAGACAGTCAAATTCCAGGTTTTGTTTACATTTTGTTTTGATCAGAACTTGTACAATTGCTTCCGTCCTTAAGGGGTTCTAAATTAATTATAGCAAATATTGATGCAATAGACTATGCATATGTTACAGCTCCCCCGAGTGAAACCACAAAACTTGTCCTGCTCCAATTTAGGCTGCCTATTATTCTACAAATTCGGATTACATTTTGTTGCTCTGTATATAGTTTATTTGATAAGAAGCTTACCTCTTGACATCCTTATGTTAACATTATCCAACAACGATTTTTGGTGTGGTGTGTATTTTTTTTCATATAATGCACATTACATGTCTCGGTTGTCAATTTATCGGGGTCAAAAAAAACAAAGCAAAGGAAAAAAAAAACACTTATCAACTGTATTGAGGATATGACACAATTTGGGACTGTATAGCAAGTGAGTCTTGTTGGTAACTCCTCCCTTTCTGAATCCTTTCCACACTCAAAACATCCCCCAACAAAGTTTTGAAATACTTTCAAATATACAGAGAAATACAGGAGAACCGAAATACACTCTGATACAAAGAGTTTTAACTAAACTAAAGTAAGTGCAAAATACAGTTAAATCTCAGCTGTGCAAAAAACATTCTTTTGCTCAAGTCCAGTCGCTATAGATACATATAAGTTGCTTTTTCTTGGGGACTTCAAATTCAGAACCATTAAACAAGGTACGTGGAAAAGAAATGTAAATGTTACTTTTAGACAGTGTGAATACACAATATATTTTCTGATGTATTTTGTAGTTTTGGTACTAAAATTTGCATAATATTCAAATGTATGTATTCATCATAGTGTAGCTCACTCACTGGTATGCTTTATTGAAACATATTTATAGTATTTTTACCATAAACAAAGAAATAATTGAGTTAAAAAAAACAGGCAAAAACTTCAGTCTCTGACTTATAATTTATCGCTCAAGCTAATTGATTAATGCTTTGTCATAAAGAAATAAATATTTCCTTTTGTGAAAATAGTTCTTAGTATTATTTTCTAAATCTATTCTTTACATTTAAAGACCCATGCCTGGGAAAGTTCATCAACCCCTCCACATTCCTTCATAGTCAAATACTGCTTACATGATGCTGATGCCTCGATGTCCCTTCTGTATTCGCATAGCAGGGTATAATTTTAATCATGGACAAAAGTCATTTTTAGGAAAAACATGAGAACCAGTAGTACTCAATCCATTTTGTTATTACAACTGGAGAAGGAATCTTTGAGATAATTACTAAAGAATAAATACCCTGAAGCATTCCAGAGCAAGTTCATTGAAAGTGACCAGATGTAAAAATATATTTATAGTATCACTCCTCTTTAAACTCTCCCATGAAAAAAATCTAAATCTGCTACTTGTGCTTTTTGATTTAAAAAAATTGTATAGCCTTGTATGCAGTAAAGGTTTTATAGCTTTGTATACAGTAACACTTAACTAAGTTAAGTAAGTACTAGCATTCAGTGCTCATTTCACTATAGCGATATACAATACCTGTGACACAACCTCCCGATTTCTTGCTTAACAAGAGAATTGAAGCCTCTGGCTGTCTGAACTTTTCACCGCCTTAAATCATTTTGTGTGTATGTGTAAGCAGTCAGTAAATCTAGAGATTGAAAGATATACCTCCACAAATGTCATCCTTGCCTAAGTCAAGGTGGCAAACAGAACTGACTTGGGCAGCATTATGTTAAATGGATACTATATTGTCAGGAATACAAAGCTGTATCCCTAACTCTACAGCTCCCTCTGCCTCCCACCTCCCTTGCAGGCCCCGGCCAAAAAAGGGTTAAAACAACTTTATTTACTTAAGCGATCCCTGCGCTGATGGCCCTTGGGGCTGGGTCCGCTTTCCGGCTTCTCTGATGTCAGCACTCCGGCATCTCTGATACGCGGGGATCGCCTCAGGCCCTCCCCATAGGAATGAATAGGGGATTCCTATGGGGATTTAACTGATGCTTGGCTGTCCTTATGATTTGAGTGCCTATAGTGTCTCTTTAGGATTCACTTTGAGAATATAAACATGAAAAAGTGGTTAATCGGGGGGCGGGGCCGGGCCGCCGAGCTGAGCGGTCGCAGGACAGCTCAGCTCCTGCAAACTGGGTCATAAATAGCCTGTAAAATAATCTTTTGGGACGAAACATCGGCAACTTACCGCGACCCTCAACGGAACCGGGCTGCCTGAGCTGAGGAGAGGCTTGCTATTGAAGTTTTAGTCCCTCGGAGGATGGGGCCCGTTGCAACAGATGGGACCTATGTTGGCGGTGAGTGCAGCGGACGGCCGCCGCAGCGCTATCCCGCCCGAAGGAGCCCGACAAGCATGAAAAGCCCGCGGACCCGGTCCCGTACCCCCCCCCCACCGGACCGGGGGGGTGATCCCGGTCCAAGCTGAGTCAAGCAAGGCCTCACAGCTCTCTAAGAAACCGCTGACATGCGACCTGAGACCCACTCACAAGATGGCGGGGACCACGCGCGCAGTACATGCAACCTTGAGTACAGGCCTACTAGCAGACATCACTAACTCCGGCACACAGGGTAACACCAAGCAGAGGCCCTCATACCCGGTGATACCCCTGGCATCTGACGCACTCCAAGCACCACACCAGTGGATACCGATGCCGAGAGACCCGCTCACTCTTCTTCTGAGCTGGGCACTCAAAGGGAGGGAATCCCCCCCCACAGCCTGCCATACACCCAGGGAGAAGCTTGGGATCCAGCGGAACCCTGGGCCCACGGACCTGATGATGGGCCCAATGGCATTAGGCGCGAGCACCTACACAGGCCTCAGGCCGAAGATAAGCAGCCCTCGGACGCAGAGGAGCCACCACTGGGAACATGATGCTGGAACACCCGCCCACAGCGACAGCCAGAGGAACCGGGGCACAACAATAATCCCAGACTCCAGCGACACATGAAACTGTGGCAAGAAACCGCAGGCCAGCATACCAGCCTAGGCCTAGGGAGGCACGCTCACCATCACCTGCAATGCGGCGAGCTACAGAGGCCCAGCAACGGACACGCACCGCACACACACCTGCGAGCTGACACCGAAATCCTGCAAGTCGGGAACCGGCATGGGCCGCAGGGGACTGGATTGTGGACATATAATACCTTCTTTCACTGCCAGGACTCTTGCCAGTTCACGCACTGGTTAGACATAATTTGCCATCCCTCATTGGTAATGAAAGAGACAATATAAAGAAGCCTGCTATCACTTACATCTCCCTATTTACTGCATGGCTAGACTAACGTGGTCACATTTATTTGCATGTCTCTAAATTGAATGTAACCCCAGCGTTTTCGTTTTCATTTTACCCTGCCTTCCGCTACCAAGCATGTACAGCTCAGACCTAGCGGCAGTACAGAGAGCATATTAGCTGCAGATCGCATCCTGTCATACAGGCTAAACGAACAAGCATGATTAGATAGGTCATAGTTGGGCTAGCATAGTTAACGTAATCAGCCCAGTAACATATTGCTAAGTCTTTAGGTGGGACAATTAGTAGCATTGTCATTTTATCACGATAATATTATATATGTCCAACCCTGAGAGCCAAGACTGACCAGAAGCCGCGAACATGGGCGCATTCAAACAGATGGTTACTGATTGTACAAATATGCCTACTATACTAGCACTGTTATCCATCCAGTATCCTCCTTGTATTAACATGACTCACTACTGTTATCACTCCTGTATTCCTATGTTACTCATATGACGCTTTAAAACAAAAAATTGGCAATCTTTCTTTGGAGCGCACTACGTGTCTTCCTGTTGTAATTACCTTATGCTACCCCACAATGCCTCCTCTTTCTATTCTGTGCCCCATAAAGCATGTGCCATAATAAAAGAAAGATTTAAAAAAAAAAAAGAAAAAGTGGTTAATCTAGTGCTAGCATACGGCATTAAAGTCGTTTTTTTTTTTTTAGGAGGAGTTTGGCTGGTTGGCTGCTGTTACATGTTTAATACAATTGTGTGCAACTCAGTTGCCTTTTTTTCTGTCTTTCTTAACACATTGTATCATAGGTGTGAACCCCTCATTCTGTCCTGGAACTAAAATGTAATTTAGAATAAGAACAATGTATCTTATTTACAGTCTGATTTCTAAATATTTTTATTGTAGTTTAAAGACATTACTGTGGAGCTCTGTTATACACGCATATACACTAACATAGAGCTCATAGAGAATAGGGACAGAGGGATTTGGGACTGTTTGAGCTATAATTTAGGCTGGCTCAGCTTATAGTCTGCACTGATGTTCCAGTACATAGTCCCAGCAACAAAACAAATAAATATATATACACTCACATCTCTTATTCATCCACTTTTTTGTCCTTTTTATATAAGCACTGTCACAGCATTTCTAAATGCTAAAACTACCAGAGCAGCTTTACGTATGCAGTCTAAACATATAATAGGGGATAGTAATTGCATGTTATCTTACCATTTCACATGTTACTCTAAAGAATATGTCAGTCTTGAAAATTGAAATTCTCTAGTGGGTGGGAAAAGAGTTAATAGCCTCAACAAAAACAATATATTGTATACACTTTACATTCACTTTCCCATTCAGTCCATACTACATTACCATGTGTATTTTTCCAGGCTAGTTAACCTTGAAAGCATTGGCAGATCCCTCAGGGCAAATGCCCCCCAAAAGCCAGGGCAAGTTATGTCTGGCAACAGAAGCTAAGTGAGGATCAACCACTCTCTGTCACCAAAGGCCTGCATCCAAATTAATAACACAAAGTTCCAGTGCCACCACTTGTTAAGCCTGCCACAAATACATGGGTAACAGAGCATTTAATTGGTCTGGTAGGAATCAGGGCATTGGTGTTGGTGTCATATTCAGAACTGGACCTGGCAGAAAAGCCCAATAAAAGGTGGTGCACAACCCCCCTTTTCTCCATAGTGGACATATCACTTAGATGCTCTTCCAGGGCAGGCCATTTGCAGGACCCTGCTGAAGGACTCTCATGTGGGATATAATGCCCTGTGTTTAATGCGGAAAAAGCAGTGATTCTAGTGCTATCATGCTGGTTTTACAGTACTTTTTCTTAGGGGATTTGTTTGACTGGTTGGCTACAAAAGAGGAATAGTGTTAAAATAGGGTATACACAAATAAGTCACAACATTAAAACCCCTGACAGGAACAGTGAATAACATTGATTATATCGTTACAATGACACCTGTTAAGGGATGGGATATATTAGGCAAAAAGCAAACAGTCAGTTCTTGATTTTCAAGTGTTGTAAGCAGGAAAACGTTGATAGTGATGGCTTGACGACTGGGGCAGAGCCTCACCAAAACAACAAATCTTGTGGGGTGTAGAGATTTTACCTTTTAGCTGAAAGCATCAAGGTGAATTGTTAGTGTAGGACTCACCCAAGAGGTTTTGCTATGATGTGGAAGGTAAGCTTACACATGATCATTAGAGTGATACAAAACAACTTCAGTTATTTAAATGTGCATAGGGATTTGGTATAGTGTGCAAGCTATTTTTCTTTGGTTTTTATGAAGTGGTTCTACCTAACAAAAGTGGAGCAAGGAAGGACACTGGCATAAGGATCATGGGCCCCCAAAGCTCATTGATGCATATGGGGACTGAAGACTAGCCTGTCTGGTACGATCACACAGAAGAGCTACTGTAACTTAAATTGCTGAAAATATAAGTGCTGGTCATGATGGAAAGATGTCAGAATACAAAGTGCATCGCTGTGTGCTGTGTATGGAGCTGCATAGCTGCACACTGGTCAGAGTGCCCAAGATGATCCTGTCCACCCCCGAGAGCCCTTTCAATGGGGAAGTTAGCATCAGAACTTAACCATAGAGCAATGGAAGAAGGTTGTCTGGTCTGAGGAATCACACTTTTTTTTATATCAGGTCGATGGCCAGGTGCATGTTTCATTTACCTGGGGAAGAGATGGCAGCAGGATCCACTATGGGAAGAAGGCAGGCAGACAGAGGCAGTGGTATGCCCCTGGCTATGTTCTGTTGGGAAACCTAGGTAGGTGGTATGTATGAAAGTAACATCCATATGAATTCCTTGGGCACCACCTACCTAGAGATTGTTGCAGACCACGTACATCCCTTCACGGCAATGGTGTCCCCTAATGGAAGTGGCCTCTTACAGCTGTATAATGCTCCCTTCCACACTGCAAAAATTGTTCAGGAATGGTTTGAAGAATATGACAAAGAGATCAAGGTGTTGCTGTGCCCTCTAAATTCAATCTGATTGAGCATTTGTGGGATGTGCTGGAACAACAAATCCGATCCATGGAGGCCTTACCTAGCAACGTGCAGGACTTAAAGGATCTGTTGCTAATGTGTTGTTGCCAGATATCACAGGACACATTTAGAGGTCTTGTGGTGTCCATGCCTCGATGCATCAGAGCTATTTTGACAGCACAAGGGGGACCTACATGATTTTAGGCTGTGGTTTTAATGTTGTGGCTGATCAGTGTAGTGTGTGTTTTAGTTTGTGTGTGTGTGTGTGTGAGAGAGAGAGACTGCATTTAGGGCTATACTGTAAGGGGAGGATACATGTGGATAGGTGTGGATGGAGGGTTGGCTCTGTTCTGCAGAATCAGTAGAGTTGTACTGTGTAAGGGAGAATGGGCTGTGCTGCATGTGAGGATAGGGGTTGAAGATTAAAATAAAGGAATTAATAAACTAATTTATAAACTCCTCCCTTTGCCTTACCTTGGGCCAGGGAAGGAGGAATCCTGATATTGGTGGTCCTGTGGTTTAGACACCTGCTCTGTACCTAGAGCAGTACAGATTGCTCTATTCTGTATGCTCTATGGAAAGTATCATATTGCTCTGATGCACTTCCAGGAGCAGTTCACCCATCTCCCTGGGTCCTCCGGTATTACAGAGGGCTGGACGGTAAAAGTGATCTCTAATTTCAACACAGGCCATGAAGCTCCCTCTGTGGGCCAGCACTCAGACACATCCTTTGATCTCTGTGTTTGGCCTGGGACCATGGCCATCATGGAACAGCAAGAATTTAGTCATAGCTGAAGTTGCATGTCAAAATGTGCTGTTTTTTTCACTATATGCATATTTATTAATTTGTGTGGATGTATGTGCCCACCTTTTAGAATCTATCACAAACTTCAGTTGTGCCCCTTCTGAGTTTGGACTCCTCTGACCTTGCTTGATAGTGACACTTTGAGAGCGACAAGACTGGTCGGTTGAAATGTATGGATACCTACCTTTACAATGTGTTTTTTTTTACAATAAGCACACATGCTGAAGGTTATGTTGAGTTGTATTAGAGCTCAGTGTTTAGGATTTCAGATTACTATCCAGACCATGTAAATGAACTGAAGATTAGTGTTGGTGAATGCAGGGGTGTGTATGATGTACTAGGCTTATATTTAGCAACACTTTTTCAAATAGCACACTCCTAGTGTTATCTCTTCCAGTTACATATCCAGAAATATTTTTTGTTGTTGTTTCTAATTTGACAGTAGTTTTCATTGGTGTTTAGATGTGGTTGTAGCACTGTAGTATATAGTGTATTTTGTGTATTAAGTTTTTCTGGTGAATGGTGTTATCTTTGTATGTCACACTTCATTCTAAAGAGTTTATCAGTGTCGAAAATGCAAAGCTGTATTTGTGCAAGTGAGGGGAGATATGACTCCAGTGGGTACAGTACATTGTGTACACTTTTCAGTAGACTTTGGAATTCAGAGTCAAATAAATACAATTTGTACCTACATTTTAGACCATTTAGTGATTTGTTTGAAATATGAATACACATGACTGTGTGCAAATGCACCATTATGACCTCCCATAAGGTTAAGATGACCCCATCATATCGGAAATACAGTGGGTCCCTGCATCGAGCCTGTGTGTTGATCTTGTAAAGCAATGCAAACATTCAGCTAAACTTGAGACAATGGACAATTATTATTTTCTACCTGAAGCCAAGCCCTTCTATCAATTGGTCATCGAATCTGTATCCTGCATCCTGCTTTCCTTTTGTTCTCGTTTACTTCTTTAACAAATCCTGGAACACTGGCTTCCGAACTTTCCACCAAATTATTATTATTATTTTATTATTTATATAGCGCCATCAGATTCTGTAACGCTGTACAAAGGGTGAAAGTTTAGTGGCACTGAACAATAAAGCCTGCCGATCGAGGAAATCAGAATTATAACCTATTAACCTTATAGATGTAATTTATACAGAATATGTGCTCACACAAAAATATAAACAACTTCCAGCACAGAGAGTCCCAGAAATGAACAGTCCAAATCTCAAAAGATAACCACTTTTTTCCAGCACTCCAGGGGTTAAGCTGTTATCTAGGGAAATACAAGGCTTAAATGGTGTGATAACATTAGGTAAGGAGCCTCCACCATATGGGCAAAATTAGTAAGTTACGTGGTTCCGATTTATATGTATCCAGCGTTCAGGGGAGAGGAGAAACAAGCGGTGGGTGGGGGCCCTAAATCAGAATAGGGGGGGGGGGGACCAAATGTCCTCCCCCCTGGCGGACACCCCCTGAGCGGTGGGTGGGGCCCTACAGTAAAAAAAGGGGGTGGGGGACCTACTGAGCGGTGGGTGGGGGCCCTAAATACTAATAGGGGGGGGGGCCTAATGTCCTCCCCCCTGGCCCCCACCCCTGAGCGGTGTAGTGGGGGCCCTACAGTAAAATAAGGGGGGGGGGGCTAATGTCCTCCCCCCTGAGCAGCGGGTGAGGACCCTAAATTGGAAAAGGGGGGGACCTAATGTCCTCCTCCCTGGCCCCCACCCCTGAGCGGCGGGTGGGGGCCCTAAATACTAATAAGGGGGGGACCTTATTATGGCTTTTAATTTGGCCTTTTTTGGGGCTGAAAAAAGAAGATTTTAGAAGAAAGAAAACATCATGTGGTAAGTTTTTTTTTTTTTTTTTTTTTTTACAGGTACTTAGTTAAAGGTCTCCCCCTCATTATTTTTAGGGTGAGGGGGGTAGGTAGGAGATATTTTTTGGGGGGGAGGGGTGACTAGGGGTTTGGGGACCCCTAGTCATCTGGGGGGGGGGAAATCTTTTTAGGGCCCCCACCCGCCGCTCAGGGGTGGGGGCCAGGGAGGAGGACACTAGGACCCCCCTTATTAGTATTTAGGGCCCCCACCCACCTCTCAGGGGTGGGGGCCAGGGGGGAGGATATTAGGTCCCCCCTTATTCCAATTTAGGGCCCCATCCGCAGCTCAGGGGTGGGGTCAATAGGTCCCCCCCCCCAATCATTTTACTTTAGGGCCCCCACCCGCCGCTCAGGGGTGGGGGCTCGGGAGGGGGGACCCTATTTTTTTTTTTTTTTTAAAACAGTGAGCAGCCGCACCTCGGGACTTCTATTGCAGCCGCTTAGTAGATAACTCCCTAATTCCCACGGTATTAGGGAGTTATCTACCAAAAGGCTGAAAGACCTAAATTGGTCTTTCAGCCTAATTTACTAATACTAAGTAAAAATTACTTAGTATTAGTACATTTTGCCCCTATTCGCTATACTGCGAGTAGGGGCATGTCTATTAAACAGTGCCACTGTTTAATAGACAGGGGCAAAATTTACTAATACTAAGTAATTTTTACTTAGTATTAGTAAATTAGGCTGAAAGACCAATTTAGGTCTTTCAGCCTTTTGGTAGATAACTCCCTAATACCGTGGGAATTAGGGAGTTATCTACTAAGCGGCTGCAATAGAAGTCCCGAGGTGCCGAAGTCCCGAAATGCCGAAGTTGCCGAATTTCCGAAATGCCGAAGTTGCCGAAGTGTCGAAGTTGCCGAAGTGTCGAAGTTGCCGAAGTGTCGAAGTTGCCGAAGTCCCAAATTGGAAAAATCCCGAATTTAAAATGTTCCCCATGCATATGCCTAGTTATCACACCATTTAAGCCTTGTTTTTCCCTAGATAACAGCTTATCCCCTGGAGTGCTGGAAAAGAAAAAAAGTGGTTATCTTTTGAGATTTGGACTGCTCATTTCTGGGACTCTCTGTGCTTGAAGTTTATATTTAATGAAAAAGTATTTTTGAGTGAGCACACATTCTGTATAAATTACATCTATAAGGTTAATAGGTTAAAATTATGTCTTATTTTTCTGTACTAGAGGAGGAGTTAACCCTGCAAGGTAAATATTGCAGTTTATGAAAAATGCAATATTTACAGTTGCAGGGTTAAGGGTAGTGGGAGTTGGCACCCAGACAGCCACTAGAGGGCACTTCCGGGATTCTTGCACAGGTTTTCTATGCCATAGAGTCGCTGGACGTCCTCATGCTATGTGAGGACCTCCAGCGTCGCTAAAATCCCCATAGAAAAGCATTGAAAGCATTGACGTCGGCGGGGGAGGAGCGTGGGCGGACCCTGAACCAGCGCCGAGCGACAGGGGGGTGGGAGGGAGAGGGGACCTGCAGTGCCAGGAAAACGGATTGTTTTCCTGGCACTGGAGAGTCCCTTTAAGAGAGTGGAAGCATGTTACAAATGCTATTGTATAACTACCGCAACAGCTGTTATTTATTACAAAGCAGCACTATTTTTTTTTCTTTTGGTCTGCACAATTGCTGTTATTATAGTTTCTGAGAGTAAAGATACATGTGTACACTATCAGTTGGGGAAAGAGACACATTTATGCAACTCTCCATTTGATACACAATATAAAGTAGCACCGTTTTAAAAATAACCACCCATTTAACTGATTCTAACTGAATGTGTATATACTTTTATTTTTAGTAATAAAGCTCACGTTTTAAAGATATTCATATATGTGAATATCTTCCAATTTTAATTAATATACATTTTTTACAATTACTTACATTGGATGCCTATATTTTCAACTCATACTTTGATTACATCTCCCTTGTTTGCTTGCTTTATTTAGACTTAGTACATGACTTGAGACATTTTGTCATCCTTTTTTGATACATTACAGACCACATTTGTTCCTAAAGATAGGTTTTATGCTGACATTTCCAACTATTATGAAGCTAGAATGCAATGACTCATTATTTAAATATAATAGCTTATCATTTAAATTTGTAACACCTAAACTATATGATAACATGTCAAGTGGAATTTCCTGATTTTGTCTGAGCAAAGTATCCGTGTCATTACTAAAACATGTTCTGTGTATGGTAATGTATTCTAGGTACCGTGAATAGGAAATTGTACTTCTTGGTGTAGCTCTTATAATAAAGAATTTGTTTTCTATTTTAGCAATGTCATCCCCAAAGAAGTTGCTTCTTATAGATGTGGATTGTGGCACAGATGATGCTCAGGCAATTATGATGGCAATTGCTTCACCCAATGTGAAGATACTTGGGATTACCTGTGTGGGAGGCAACACTGTGCTAGATAACGTCTGCAAAAATGTCCTCCGTGTTCTCAAATTGTGCAACCGTTGTGACGTAAGTAGTATATTTAAATTTGTATGAGAAAACAGAAATGTTTATTTTTTTTCGTAATATGGTGGCAGTACGTATGGGTTGTGCTTCCTAATTGGAACAAGCATCTGCAAGATAGGTGATTAAGAAAAGACCCTCCCCTTTACCCTATAAAGGGCTTCCCCGGCAAACCCACCTCAGTCGTAGCAAGAATACACATCTAAGCCAAAAGCAAAATAATTGTAATTTAGAGGAAGGGAGATTTGTACTGCCACCATATTAAGGAAAAAAGAATTTACAGTGAGTAAAAGTTTCTGTTTTTTCTGACATATGGTGGCAGTACGTATGGGATATAGCAAGATTCCCAATCGGGTGGGCCTTATGCCTAAACAGCTTGAAGTACCTACACCCTAACGCAATTTTAGAGGGTGGGAGTACATCTAGCCTGAAAATGGCTGACGTTTTGTAAGGTGCTAAAAGCTGACCAAGAAGCAGCCATACTGATTTCTTCGGGTGAAGCAAGAGCTTTTCTCTGCCCACGAAGTGGCCATTGCCTTTGTGGAATGTGCTGTGAAAGATGCTGGTGAATCAAAACTATTGGAAGCATAGGCCATATGATTGACGAAACAACGAGAAATAGAATTACAAGAGGTTTAATTCCCCTTAAACCTTTCCTAGAAGTTGACAACAGGTGATCTGATCTTCTGAATTCGGCCGATATTGATAGGTACATTTGAACTGCCCCTTTTTAACTCTAGAATATGCCATCTAGTTCCAGCGGGGAGGTGGTAGCATAATTAAAGAAAGAATGAGCTTATTAACGGCTCTAAAAGAGAACTCTGGAAGATTTTAAGTTTTAGGATGAAACACAACTTTCACTCTGATGGAATATAAGAAATTCCACTGAAGAAGATATATCCTGAAGCTCGCTTACTCCCTTTGCATAGGTAATGGCTACTAAAAATGCTAGTTAAGCTTTAGCATATTAAAAGGAACCCATCTAAAGTAATAGGGGACCTGAAAGACTGAAGAAAGATCACAGGAGGGAAACAGAACTTCCTGGGTGGCCTAAGAAGCCTATTGCTTTAAATAAACGTCTAACCAGTATATACGAAAACCAATCCCTTCTCAGAAAGAACTTAGGGAATACAATTTGGACTTAACGTGCAAACGCCCAACCTGTGGAAATCTCCTGCAGGAAGTGTAAATTTGAACCAACCGGACAAATGAACTAGAAGACAATGACATTCCTTACAACAATGTAGACACTCTACCTAAATCCTCATGTAAAGGTTAGAGGCGGAATGACTAGAAGATTATACGCAACAAGTGGACTCTGACTAATGAAGACTCAGGAGATGATGGATCCACCATGCAGTGCCCTACCGTCAATAAGAACCTATTCAACACTTCCAGTAGGATATCCTGTCTTCCAAAAGTGTTTGAGATCGGAAGATCCACAAACTTGAAAGTCATCTCCACCAAGGCCAAAAACTGGCTCGTGGTTGGACCAGTACGGAAAGATTGGCAGAACCACTGCTCTGTCCGTTACCTCTTTGAAGAAGTCTTGAGAACAGTCTATAGGAAAAAAAATGTAAGCCCGGAGAAATATCCTTAGATAGATAGACCAACTATTCAAGGTAAGCTATCTGTCCTGTACAGAGAGGCAAACCTGAGAAATGTTCTTCCTCTTTGCCATAAGGTCTATCCGGGCACTCCAAATCTCTCTGTAGACCGTGAACATAATCAGATCTATAGACTCTTACTCCAGATCTCAATTTCTTGTGCTGAGGTTGTAGGTGATGACATTGTCGACACATAATGAGTGGAATGGAGAGAGGACCTTCCAGAGATCCTGAGCCCAGTACTGCGTTTTGGTAGATAGCTGAAACAGACCTTGCTTCTGGCGCCACCCTGTCTGTTGTCGTGAGGGAAACAGTGTCATGGTCTGACCACATTGTAATAGGTCCCTCAATCAACCAAGATCTGAATTGGTGAGGGAAGTGAATAACTGCCTTAAGAGCTCTGAAATGAGTGGACTATTTTTCTTAGGACCAAGACTGCTGGCACATTAGAGAATTTAGACAAGCGATCCAGTCTGTGTTAGATGCATTCTGTGGTGAAAATTACTCCTTCTAAAGGCAGAAAGGACAGATTCCGCTCTTTTCAAAGAGAGTCTAGGAGACAGAAATCCAAGATTTCCACACTTTGACCCAGAGGAGAAAATTTTCCACTGTAGCGGCCAAATCCAGATTTTGTCTAGTAGACCGCACGAATTAAAGATGTTTGACATCCCAGCATTCTCATTTGTCCTGTCCTTATGGAGGAATTTTCGCTTTATTAGTAATTGGACCCTTCCTTTATGAGTGCAGTAAATGCAGAGGTAACATTTTAAAGTTAACACAAACCTCAAAAAACCCTATGTTTCCTGAAGAAAAAGAAAATGGTTTATAGTCTCCGTATCGCTGTAGCGCTCTGCTAGCTACCCAAACATACTTAAAGGGCAAACGTCCTGATTAGCAATAAGTAGCCAAACTCCCATGTAGGGAATGCCTCGTTACCTAAAATATGCTGTTATGGGAGCATTTTAAAGACCAATGAAATCTCTACAATCCACGTATTATGGTGTATTTCCAGAAAACCTCTTCAGGGGCCGCAATAGGGATATGTGGGAATATATCTATGTGATCTATATACACCATGAAATTCCTTTCTACAAAATCAGAGTTACAGAAGTTTCAATTCTGAACCTCAGGAGAGGAACCATTTCATTTAAATTCATAACAATTTTAAAGGTATGATCCGAGTTTAATAACCAGGAGATTCCTGAGGAACTTTGTGGTTCACAGAGCCATATGTCAAACTCCTTGAATCCAACAGGAACACTGTTTCTGTAAATAGAGTATCAGATGTTTGGAAGATTATGGATTGGGCAGATTTGAAAAGAGCAAGATGTGCCCTCTTTAACTAGATCAAGCAACCAGTGATTGAAAGTAGGTTCCACTTAAAAGCCAGGCAAGAGACATTAAGGTTCTCAAATGTATAGAAATGCAGGAGAATACCCCCAAGCTTCTTGGTGCCCGAAATGCCTACCCATGTCAGACCTAGTTCTACTTGTCTTAAGGCAGAGCTTTTTTTCCTTTTTTGACATAGGTTATAAAAGAAACCCTTTTCCCTAATGGGAGCTAACAGGGGACCGAAAAGGACGCTGATCTGCCGTCCAAGCTTAAGCCACCAGAATATAAGGGAAACAGCAGATCAACCCATGATCTTCGTAGTCATTGTCAAATGTTATTAGTCAAATCCATATAAAATATGTGATAATCACAAATAAAACAGGAAACTGACGAGCTGCTTATCAGAAGACTTAAATAACCTCCATTAACGATTGTAAACAAAGTTATACCATTTGGACACTGCTGCACCTGCCAGCAAAGACCCATACCGAAACCCAGCAGTCTGGAAAGATTGTCTGTAAGAAATCTCAGCCGTCTTGACTACAGGGTTTTTAAAGCAGCTACTTCTGCAGAATTCTATTGATTCCAAGTGTACCCGGGGGTGTAACATTTACCCATTTTATGGTAAACATATTAAACGTCGGGCAAGAAAAGCTCGTTACACAGTGTTCCCATTTCTGCATATAAGAAAGACATGGGGTTTGAGGAACAGATAACCCTCGTTAAAGTTTAGCAGATTTATCCTGCCCCATGACGATTCATTCCTAATGAACCTTCTCAGTAGATCAGGTGGGAACCAACTCCACACAGTATGATGAACCAGACATGTCTTAAGAAGAGGTAGATAACTCCACGCCCTGGACGAATACTTTAACCCCTTAAGGACCAAACTTCTGGAATAAAAGGGAATCATGACGTGTCACACACGTCATGTGTCCTTAAGGGGTTAAGGTCTCAGGCTACTGCCTCAACCTAGACAAAACGGAGGCCCTACTGGTCCAGATCCCAGCTGACGAGTTGTCCCACTTACAGACCAGCTACCCTTTCCACTTCAACCCATCACATATACACTACCTAGGCGACCGCTTTATACGGGCGAACAAACGCGCCAGAGTTAGACGAGACATCTGTACCTCCCAACCAGGGCAGGGGGACTGGGTCTGCCTCATTTCCTACACTACTTCCACGCAGCCCAACTAACCCAGATCCAGGCCTCACACGCCTACATAGGACTGAAACGGTGGGTGGATCTGGAACATGACCTAGTCGGTAGGGATTTCCCCTCACTATACATATGGCTGCCACGACAAGCACGTCCACAGGTCCCGCAGACCACCCCAGCACTGACCACTTCCATAGCCATATGGAACAAACTCTCCCTAAAATATGCATTCATATCGGACACATCACCCCTGGCACCAGTACTGAGGAATGAACAATTTGTACTGGGCATGACCCCGCGAGGCTTCGCTCATTATGAAAACAACAACCTACACAGAGTATACCGGTTCTTTTGGAACCAACAATTAATCCCTTTTGCGGAACTGCCCCAAACTGTGCCACTTACCACACGCGACTACTTCCGATATATCCAGATGAGAAACTTCCTAGGGACAACCGCATACGAACAAGCAGGACGAACCCCCCTCACTCCCTTTGAAAAATCCTGCATTCACACCCCTATACAGAAAAGCCAAATTTCCACAACATATTCATGGCTACTCACGGCGACACAAAATCAGCCACTCAACTACGTCACGGCATAGGAGCGGGACATGGGCCCCCCCACCGATCCCTCAGAATGGGCGGCCATCTGGAAGGCCACGGCAACAACAACAATATGCATCACGCATAAAGAACGGGCCTATAAGACCCTCATGCGATGGTACATCACACCACTGAGACTCTAACAGATGGGACTATCCACCTCAGACAGATGCTGGAAGGGCTGGGGCCAAAAGGGGACCTCTGGTGGGAATGCCCACTCATAACACAAATTTGGACAGACACAGCGACACTCGCATCAAAAGTTCTACACAACTCCATCCCCACAGACCCCTGGCTGTGGCTGTTATCCAAACCTCTGCCTGACACACCCCGAGCCCATAATAAACTCCTGGCCAAACTAGCCCTAGCAACCAGAAGAGCCATAGCTACCCTCTGGGGAGCAGCCACGACCCCAACACTAACTGACGTCAAACGCAAAATGACACCATGGCACATTGCGACAAAATATGGGACCCATGGCTCGCGGAACCCTCAACCCATATCTAACACACACGGACTGCAGGGACAAAGGCTGTGCGACATCCCCTTTCCCATAATCCAACACCCCACCCGTACCTCCCTTTTCCCATATTCTCAACCACCACCAAAACATCCCCAACACTGCAGATAGTGAACATAAGAGCGCTTCTAGTCCGACCATGTGTCCAACACTGCCACGTCTTAGGAGTAAAGATAGACCCACATAACTACCACACCCAGACCAGACCCAAGTACTAACCCAACCCTTACCCACAATATCACTGGGAACAGGGCAACCATACAGGAACGGTCCCCTAGTGCACAAGATGAACAGATCGCCACCCAAATTAATCAAAATGAGGCATCCGGGTGGCGGCCAAGAGCACGGGCCAGAATAACCCCCACTGACAAACTCAGTGGCTTCCCACTATATAACACTACCAACAAGGGTGAGGGGTAAATGCAAAATAAGACACTCATTACCCTACCACACATTTCAAACGGATAGAAGAACTGATACGTTCCCGTATGGGACCAACACCAAACCTAAACCACAGAGGCACACCCCACACCAAAACCGCACACTTATATTGCCCCCTCTAATCAGCCTAAGCAGATAGCCCCCAAAACTAACACTACTACCACAAACAAACAAGTGGTATCTTCCACATGCAACAACAACTTGGGTAGGACACCAAACAGCACCTTCAAAAGGTGAAACCCTATACTCCCCTCCCCTCAAAAGACTTCCCTAGCGGAAATAACAAAAACCCTACCAAGCCCCCGCAGGGGTCACAGTTAGCCCAAAAGTCGCTGGTCTGTGAGATGATACTTGAGCGGGACGAAACGCTGTTCAGCAGTTAGGCAAATAGGGTTTGATTAACAATATTACAAAATGAAAAAACGAAGCAGATAATTCTAGGACTAACACCCTCCCCCCACCCCTCATCTTCCTTTCTGTAACCCCACCCTAATAAAATGAAGGCATAACTATCAACAATTTGCAAAGATACCTCCACAACACAAGGGCACAAACGCAACGATAAAATATACCCATAACACAACTGGGATAGGCCAACAGCCATGAAATAGGCATGGTAACAAAGCCCCCCCCCCCACCTACCGAAGCCTAAAATACACCAAGTTAAGACTAAGGGAACAACCGAAGCCTAAAATACACCAAGTTAAGACTAAGGGAACAAGGTGACTTCCACTAAAATAAATATAATCCAGATGACAACACAAAGCCTAACAGGTCATGTATCCAAGTTCTAGAGTTACCCTTTACTTTTTCAGGAACACACCCAATACGGTGTCTTCCGACTTAGAATTTCATGTTTATATAAAAATGAAAAAAAAAAAAAAAAACAGACTGCAGCCCTAAGAAAAATAACAAAGAAAGAAACGACAGGCCTTTCGAATATCAACTGTACCTCTAACCAAATCATTGTCTTCTTTCTGTACCATTGCAGTTCTATTGTACCTCATGAAACTCGGCTTTTGCACAAGCCCAGGTACTATTTACAAGCTGTATTGTCTGTCAACGCAAAAATAAAGAATTATAAAAAAAAAAAAAAAAAAAAAGGGGCAGATAAACATTCGCCATACATTAGAAGTAATCGAAGGTAGCTTCTCTTTGGTACCTGCGCAACATCTTAGGCAGAGCAGCTGATACACTATTTGATTCTCTATAAGAATTCAAAGATAGGAATGATTGCATATTCTCTGCTTAATTTTATACAAGACATTGCAGCACCTTGGTCATATTTATAAACCCCAGAACCATATTAAGGGGAGTAGCACAGATACAATAAGCAAAAGCCAAGTATAGCAGAGGTATTCCACAGTGTACAAACAGTCCATCTTGCACATACAGTCCACTTTCTGCAAAACCATTCCATCCATAACTTGCAATTTTAGTCAGAACAGATTTTCAAGGCAAAGATCAGCTAATCTTACCTTGAAAACCTGTGCCGTGTGGGGGGTTGGTGACACGGGGGACCCTTCTGACAAGCTTCCTGCTGCAAGAGGGAACAGCACAGCGATCCACACTCGGCGGTTTCTCAGAAGTTCCAATTCACGCATGCGCAATAGTGCACCCGTAACTTTCTCCCCCAGACAGCAGCATGTGTGCCTCACCTCCAACAGACGCTTGATCCGTCCCAAGCTGGGACAAAGAAGAACTGGAGGTGGGTTTGCCAGGGAAGCCCCTTGTAGGGTAAAGGGGAGGGACTTTTCTTAATCACCTATCTTGCAGATGCTGGTCCCAATTAGGAAGCACAACCCATACATACTGCCACCATATGTCAGAAAAAAAGTTGTTTTTGTTTTTTTGGGTGTTATGGAATAATAGAATACATCTATACATTTTAGGTATTTAGTAATACTTATTTGAACAAAGACACCTTAGCTTTATTTTTTCTTTAATTTTTCACGTTTGTTTTTTCAATTTAATTTCACATACAGGAAGTGGTAATTGTCTGTTGCAGAAAAATGATAACATTTTAAAATATGACAAACACTATATTTCTATATTTCTATAACTATTTATTTTACAAATAGCTCTTTTGATAGCTAATAGAAAATGTGAAGCATTAAAGGTTAATTACTAAAATTATTTTTTTCCCTTTAGCATTTTTTTTTTTAAAGGAACATTCCGAAGCCCAAATCTTTTTTAATCACTGTTTAGTAGATATACCCTTAGTGAAAACAAGTATGTGTTTAATTGCTCATTGGAGGTATATAAAAAAAAAAAGAAAAGAAAAAAACTGCTTGGAAATGCAGCAGATCTCTTGTCTGCAATCGTTGCAAGCCCTCCATCCCAGACCTTCTCTGTCTGTCTAATCGCAGAATTCCCAGTACAGTTCAAATAGTCTTTGCAAGGCAGCTGCTCTGGACAATTGCATGCCTCATAAGTTTAGCTCCGCTAAGCTAAACAACCAGGAAGTAACATCACAAGCTGTCTGACTACAAGGTGTGTAACAAGTTAATTTATAAAAGTGCAGGTTTTAATTGAAATCTGCATTTTCTTTGTATTAAAATAAAAAAGACACACTTTTCACACAACCTAAAAGTGATTTACTGCTCTTGAGTGTCTCTTTAACTTATACTGGGCCATACTAAGTATACTTACCTCCTATCTTTAGCTTAAAAATAAAGAAGCAGCAAAAATACCAGTAATCCATCACCAAGTGATGCTCCCCTCCTTGGATTCCACACCTCATCTGGCCACTTATTGCAAAATGTTATTTTGAACACCAGTTATTGCCCTTTCTAAATAGCTAAGGATTTTACTTATACAAATAATTAGAAAACAAAACCATGCATATTAAAGCAGTCAGATACAGCAATAAGCATTGTATAAAACAAAATAATACATAACACATTATTCTGTTGACCATATGTGCTTACATGATTACTACAATCTTCCAATCCTATAAAATTATAATGAGTTGGCTGCCTTCCAGTGTCTTTTTTTGTGGTGTTGCTTTGGTTTATCATGATTTCTGATCATATGCCTCCTTTGCAATTTTACATGTTGAATTACTTTTAATGGGCAGTTATGAAATAATTCTATCAATCTGTTTATTCCAAACCAATGTGAACAAAACAGTTGATTGTTACAAAAAATATTTAAAGGTAACGTTTACATTTAAATATATATTTATTTGAAAAATATTTAAAGATACGGATCACATGTCCATCATTTTCTATTATTTCTTAAAGTATTTCAGTGGAAATAAATAGGTATATAATCTAAAGGCTAGCAAAGCATAATGGGAGTTATATATATGAATACAAATCCTATTAACCTGCTTTTTTTTAGCTCGCAGAGTGAGGCAACTTTCTCATTCAAATAAATGTGGTGCATGAACACACATTGCTTCTAACACAAGTTAAAAACTATGAATTAAGAAACTATAGTTGAAACTATGAATTAAGAAAGGTGATTAGGGGTATGTCTGCTCTATTCATTATAAATGTTTTCAAAAGTTAGGCATGCTACTGAAGAGGCAAAATAGTAAAAACACCCTATTATTTACCCATGATGGACACATTTAGCTTTTGGTAGTTTTCAAGTACAGAAGAAAATGGCCACTGGAGGTAACACTGGCACTCTATGGTTGAGATGCTCGCAACATTAAAATAACACAAACCAACTTGCAATGGATACTCATTTAAAAAAAAAAATGTGTATGTGTATATATATATATATATATAATAGCTCTATATCTCCTCAAACCTAGTGAGCGTCTCAATGAAAACCCCTCTTCCTCCACCCTGTGGTGTAATGTATGGTAAATGATGTGCTTACCAGTGAAGCAAAATTCCCTTCATGTTTCATACGTCTAATCTGCCATGTGTGCTAGATTATTTTTTTTAAAGTATATTTACAGAGCACACGGAGTGTAGCGTGCAAAAGTTAATCGCTTACATCCTTTAGAAATATCCTCCAGACAATCAGCCAAGCACATGTCATGATTCTGGTTCTCAGCAATATTAGAATGTCTTCCAAACCTGGTTCGTTTGGATGTCAAGATATTTTAGATTCAAATCATCTGCTTGCAGCAACTGCCATGTGTGTCAGTGTGACTTCAATTCATTTAGTAAAACTCAAATGAATTGCGGTCAATTTCTTTTTTTGCATGAAACGTTTGCTCTCAATATTTCCTTTTAGCTCTACTTTCCTTTGTCCTCATGCAGAAATATAATTTTTTACATGTTCTACCTATATATTCACTAACATACACATACGTATAGAATAAATAAACTATATTTAGAATAAATGTACAAACAAATATTTAAAAGTAAACTATTCACCTTCCTCCTAAAACAGCGTATATCGATGTCTTTTAAGTGAAGTATTATTTGATTTAAAGATTTTACAGGTATTGTATTTACTTGCAGCCAGACCAACAGAAAGGCTGTCTGTTGCTTTTCTTTTTTTTTTGTATGATTCACAATAACTTTTTCCTTTTGGTAATAAAAATACCATACCAAATTTGCATCCATTGCTCAAATGGAAATCCTGATATGTGCAAAAGATATTTAAAGGACCACTATAGGCACCCAGACCACTTCAGCTCAATGAAGTGGTCTGGGTGCCAGGTCCAGCTAGGGTTAACACTTTTTTATATAAACATAGCAGTTTCAGAGAAACTGCTATGTTTATAAATGGGTTAATCCAGCCTCTAGTGGCTGTCTCATTGACAGCCGCTAGAGGCGCTTGCGTGCTTCTCACTGTGAAAATCACGTTTCCAATTTCCATCTCTAGTTTTTTAGAAAAAGGATCTCAATTTTTATTTAGTTTTTTTATTATTTTGAAGCAAAGCCAGTTTATCCTTCTCTATTCATTACAGATACTCATTCCATACCACCCAATATTTCATATAGATAGACACTTTAATTTTAGGAGTGTGGCCAGCAACAAACAAATACATTTTCCTTTTTTTTTTTTTTTTTCTTATACAGTAAAACTGTCAAGTTTACTGAACTGTGATTCATGAAACCTATGTATGTAACTTGATTTTCCAGTACTTTGGAAAATTGCTACTTTAGTTTTTTTTTTTTTTTTTTTTACCACTGGTTGCAAGTTTGAATAGTTATTATCATAGTGTCTGCTTTTACAAGTGGAGGAATCTAAACAAACTGTTCTCAAGTGCACTCATGTCTAACCAGAAACCCCAACAACCATCTGTGGAAACTAGACTTGTACATTCTGTTTCAGATGATTCATTATTCGTCTGAATTATCAATTAATCCAAAATTCCAAACCCTGAAATGGTCAATAAAGTTATCCCAAAATAGGTGTGATGGCCTTTCGGGGTCAATATGACCACTCCATATTAATTATTATTATTATTATTATTATTATTATTATTAAGGACTCAATTGGATTATATTTTTGTTTCTCTTTTTTTTCTGCCTGCCAGGGCTGGATTGGGACAAGTTCAAGGCATGTTGTGTCATTACCAATGACATGCAACTTCACAAATGACGTGTAGAGATGTGCTTCCAGGGCATAAGGAAAAAAAGGCTGTGTTTCTTGTTTCTTTAGCAGAGTGTGAGTGCATTTAGCCCGGAGGAGCTGTGGTGTGGGGAAGATTAGGGCAATATTAAAAAAAAAACATAAAAAGACTTGAAGATTATTTCCCCCTCCCTGAGTCTTACTTTTGTTCTGTTGTGAGATGCTGCTTGTTTGCACCCCCAGCTTATACAAACAGCTCCCTCTAGCACCTGTAAAAGTATCAGAACATTGCAAGTGCTGTCTAATCATCACATGATCAACACTTTTGCTGCACAGGGATTTTGGTTCATCTGAACAATTTTGTCCAAAGCAATCGTAAGAGATGAGCCAAAACTCAACATGGACAAAATTCTGCACAATTTTTTTTATCCAGTGATTCGATTTTTCTCTGTGCACAAGGTAAAAATAATCTCAGTGTCCAGTCAGCTTACTGTATAGTGCTTTGCTATGTTGTGTTTTCACTAAGAACCTGTAATGGGAAAACCTATTGGGGGTATTCCTATTATGATAGATCAGCACACATTAAACCAGGAATTGTGGATAATTGCAAATCTACAATACAACAGAGCTGGGTAGATTCTGATTAATATTTTAAGCCCAGCAAGTAAACTCTACTGATTCTCAGCAACTACAGTTGAGGTCTGACATCACTAAGCAATTAGCCACAGCCTGTTACTAGACCTGTGCACAAATGTGTTTGAGGCAGTACAAATTTATCTAATTTCTTTTAATCTGTGCCCAAAAATTCCACAGGCTATCTTGGACAGATCGATTTGTTTAGGCATATATTAAATGGATTTTATTTCATTTATACCACCTGAAATGCATTTGTGCACAAGTCTACCTGTTACTCATATTTCTGTATACTCCTGTTATGCATTGCCTATTTTCACCACAAGGTGGCACAATCAATTAAAAAACAAAACTTTGTTATGATTTGTGAAAAAAATGTAATGTACTGTGCTAAATTATTTTTCTGTGGGAATTATTGACAGCTGGTTAGGACATGTAATCAATAATGAAATTATTCAAAAAATAATTTCTAACCAATCTAACTGATCACACACAGGGTTATTTACTAAAGTGAGAATAATTCAATGAAGATTTTGAAATAAATTTTGTTCGGAATTACTATTCAGCTGATTTTGGGATGATCAGGGTCATTGCCTAAAAATTCTTATTTTCGAACCGCTATGTGCCAGAATCATTGAGCAAATGATCAAGTGACAACTAAACAATAGAAAGATAAAAGTGACACTAATTATGAAATTGGCACTTATATGTAAAAAAAAAGAACAATTTGTGTGTAAAGTTTGTTCTGTGCTTTATGTACCCTAGATTGTTCATATTCATGCCCTAAACACGTTATATATTTATGTTTACAAACGGAACTTTAGAATAAAAGTGATCATTTATGTATATTAAGTGTTTAAATTTTGATCTTTTGATCAGAGTTTTTTCTTGAAGCACTACACTACATTTTAAATAATAGCAAATAATGTTAGTATGTGCAAAAACAGTAGAAATTGTTGTTTAATTAATTGAATCTAGAATAACAAGCAGACTTGTGCATTCAGCGATTGTCTGAATTTTATAACGTGACAGGAGGCGAATATTTGCTTAAGTCTCTCTTTACTAGAACTCCACAGCAGCACATTAACATAAAGAGAAACAACCATTCAGAAAAAAGTAAAGTACAATAAAAGTCCCCTCCCAACCAACTACTTCCTCTTTCTTTGCTGCTCCACATCAAGCACAGGTCAGAGTACCACTGCCTCCTATTTTTAGTGGGTGGCTGTGGGATTTATTTGATATTTATTTGATATATATAGATTGTGTATATCTGCTCTGCTATTTTGTCTGTATTGCTTTGGCTCTGGCTCACTATTATGTATCATCAGTTTGCCTGCTCGCCCTTCACAGGCGTTGTTTCCCTATGTATCTTATTTGTTCTCCCCCTTCTGTATTTCTCCTTTCGCAGACATCGTGGGAGACTGCCTTTAGCCGCTTCCCTCGATCTCCCGACTACCGGGGCCATGGAGTACGTCTCTGGCGGCCCCACGTGTGGAGTCCCGCGGCTTGTTGGCCTCGCGCCACTGTGCGGGACCCATCGTGTCGGGCCCTCTCTCTCGCTCATTGCCGCCTAAGCCTCCCATCACTGGGCTGCGAAAAACTCCGGAATCACAGCCCACATGCGGCGGGGGTGGGGAGAAGAGTGCGGGCCTGCCACATTGGATGGCAGCTTCTGGTCTTCAGGTGACCTCCCCCCAGGACCTTTCTCGGCCGGAGGCTTTCGCAAATTTCAGGTACTGGGTGGTTTTAGTGGGCCTACAATCTCTGCTCCTGTTTTTCTGGCTACTGCACAAAGGGGAATATAACTGTGTTCTGTGACACCAAGTGGATTGTATCCTGTAGTCCTGACGCTAAGGCCTTATCTTTGCCTGCCAACCTGTCATTTTGATTACCCCAATTGTATCTATTGGTGCACCAATTTACACCTCAGTGCTGTCCATCTCATGGGTTTGGCCTGCCCTTAACTGTGCCTCGTGATTGGCCTGCTTAGTCTGTGCCCCCCTTGATTGGCCTGCTTTGTCTGTGCCTCTTTGATTGGCCTGCGCTGTCTGTGTCATTGCCACTGGGTGACCCCCGGTTTGGCTATTCCCATATATACACTGGTAATTTGCATACACTATCCATCTTGCCTCTGCCGCAGTATTGGGGTGCTGCCCTGGTTATTCTGCTTGTGACACTTGTCCTGTGTTTTGCCCTAGGTGTCACACTGCAAGCAGTCTCTTCCTGCTATGAAGCCCTTGACCCAAGAACAAAGCTTGCAGGCCATGATTATTGCGGTGGTGTCACGCAAGCCCTGCAGGATTGGGGCTCTAAATGGAACCCCCACATGGCAGAAGACTCGGCTGAGTCGGATTTTCCCAGAAGAGATCCGGCAAGGGCGCACAAGCGTTATTGGAAGGGTGAAGGCCCTGAGCCACGCTCCCAGAAGGGCAAGGCTCCAGCGAAGCAACAGGGACCGGTGGTCTCAGACTAGCCTACCCTATGTAGGTGGCTCTCCGATGAGGGGGGGAGGACTCCTTATCCCCCCTGCCCATGGCCATCTTAGACGAATGGCGGGCAGACCAGTCACCCTCGGATGAAGAAGACAGGTGGGGCGAGTACGATGCGGACGACCCCATGTGGCCTCGTGACTCCGTAGGATCTACTACGCAAAGGGCACCTGCCTCTCTACTGGATGAAGATGTTTTCCTGGATGCTACGGGCGAACCCCTGTTCGACCCACATCCATCAGACACCCCAGATCCTCTGGGTGGTCGCTGCACGGTCACCTAACACAGTTCATGCACTACTGGGTCTGCAGACCTCTGGACTGGGAGGTTCGGAGGGGTTGGTGGGCAGAATGCCCCAGGCCCATGTTACCAGATAAGCTTGCCCTGACCCCGGAATTTGACGCCATGGTCTCAACCTACATGACCCGTACCGGGCGTGACCTTAAGAAAGGGGTCGAGCACAGCCTCAGACTGGCTCAGGATAAACTGTTGGACATGCTGGGCCCCCTGGCCAGGATACTCATGCTCGCTGACAAGGCTTTTTCACAGGGTGCTGCCCTGGACCCAGCTTCCATACGGGACTGGGCTTTGCGCTCTATTTTCCTGCTGGGTAATACCAACATAGCGCTCTACACAGAGTGTAGGAAAGCAGTCCTCTTACGCATGGACACCAAGCTGTCTGACTTGGGGTCTAAAAACCTGGGCCCCCTAGCCAAGGGTCTGCTGTTCGGAGAACCCTTCAACAAGGAACTTCACAAGCACGTGAACCTCTTCACTACCTTGAGCAAAGCCCAGTCCTCAATGAAAAGGGTATTCCGTCCATAAAGCACCCGTGTTTTTGGCAGGGCTGGACGACAGCTGGGTAGTGTCGCCAGCCGATTCTGGCCGTCTGGCCACCGAGGATCCAAAGCACCCTCCTTCTTCCCATCCTACCACTCGCGGACCTTCAACCCTCAAAGGTCGGACCAAGGTAGAGTGAGCCAGGCTCGCGGACAAGCAAGGATGCCCACAGGTGAAACCCGTTTCTGCCAGTTCTCCCACTCTGTTGAATGTGCGGAGGTTGTTTCACTGCAGGAACATGTGGTGGGAGGTTTCCTCAGATGTGTGGGTGCTTCAGTTGGTTTGGGGTTATGTTATAGATTTTATTTCCCTGCCGACATAGGTTCACCTCCCCCCAGTTCCCATGTCTTTGAGGGAACAGCAGTCCCTGATAGATGCAGAGATTCAAGCCCTTTTCGAAAAGGGTGCCATCCAGTGGACACCGGATGATGGGGGTTTCTTCAGCTCCATATTTCTGGTGAGGCAGAAATCCGGGTACTTCCGCCCAGTTATCTACCTGAAAAACCTGAATGCCTTTGTGGTTTACCATCATTTCAAGATGGAGGGCATCCATCTCCTATGGGACCTCCTCCCCCCAGGGTATTGGTTCACAAGACTAGACCTGAAGGACGCCTATCTATCGGTGCCGGTGGACCCCAAGTGCCTCAGTCTCAGCTCAGCGCCATGGTGTTTCACCAAACTGTTTAAACTGGTGATGGCACGTCTTCGGTCCAAGGGTGTTCGTATTTGCGAGGAGCCCTCCAGACTGAATTATCACAGGCTCTATGCGGTCGCTTTATTTGAGTCGCTGGGTATCATGGTCATCCGGAAAAATCGTCCCTCTCACCGACCCAGGTTGTCGAATTCTTGGGCTTCGAAATAAACACAAGGAGTGCCTCCTATGCCTCCCTCAGCCCAAGATCTCGACCATTCGAAAGGAAATCTGGAGGATCCTGTGTCAGGACCGGATCCTGCAAAGGATGCTGGCTCGCGTAGTGGGCCTCCTCTCCGCGTCGATCCAGGCGATCTACCCAGGTCCCCTTCACTACAGGGCCATGCAACGCCCTCCTACAACCAAGTGATTCCTCTCACTCTGGATTTCAAGACCGAACTGCGCTGATGGCTGCTTCACATATCAGCCTGGAACGGGAAGGCAATTTTCGGGCCGACCTCAGATTTTGTCCTCGAGTCGGATGCAAGTCTCTAGGGTTGGGGAGCCACTTGTGTGACCAGCTATATGGGTGGCCCCTGATCGGAGATGGAGTACCATATAAACTGCCTGGAACTGATTGCTGGCTCATTCACAATCCGGAGTTTGGCATGTGACCTATCGAATTATTGCGTTCTTCTCAGGATGGACAACATCTCAGCGGTACAATACATCAACCGCCTGGGAGGGGCCCACTCCCGTATGCTTTCGGAGGTGACAAAGGAAATCTACAGTTTCTGTTTCCAACGCAACACCACTCTCCAGCCGAAGTATCTCCCGGGGGTGTCGAACCTGACGGCGGACTGGTTTTCCAGACATTGGAGGGATGCCAGCGATTAGTGGCTCCATCGTTCTATTTTCCTCGATCGCGGACCGGAGAGGCCCATTCACAGTGGATCTTTTCGCCTCCAGGACAAACTACCACGTCCCAACCTACTTCAGTTAGCTTCCGGACCCGGCTTGCAAGGCGGTGGATGCTTTTCTTCAGTTGTGACGAGCTTATGCATTTCCTCCGTTTATGATGATCTCCAGAGTCCTGCTACACGTGCAACATTAATGTGTATCTTTGGTGTTGCTGACCCCCCTATGGCAGAGTCAGGATTGGTTTCTGAAACTTCTGGACCTGTCACATAAGGACCCGCTCCTTCTGCCGTCCCTACAGACGCTCCTATCGGACCCTCAAGACAATCCTCACCCCCTTGTGGTGGATGGCCATCTCAGCTTAGTGGCCTGGGCTCTTTCAGGGGAACCTGGAATGTCGATGCACTATCGCAGTCTGCTAAAACCTCCTCTGGGACTCCTGGGCACTTGGCACTAGGAGATGCTACTTGTCAGCATGGAAGTCTTGGTGTCGTTGGTACATGGAACGAGATACCAATCTCTTTACAGCCCCTGTATCCAGTGTTATAAACCTCCTATCGCACCTATTTGATCTGGGGTGCTCGTATCGTTCGGTTAACGTAACCAGATCAGCGATCTCGGCGGCTCACGTACCGCTCCGAGGTTTCCCCATTGGTCAGGACCCGTTGGTTTGCAGACTTCTCAGGGGCATGAGGCTATCACGGCCTCCGATGCCTCTTGTCGTTCCTCCAGGACTGGCCTGATAATCAGGACCTTTCCCTCCAACAGCTTTCAGGCTAAATTCGCTCTCCTACTATGCCTCATTTCCTTTCCGACATCCGGGCTTTCGATGTCGACACACCTTACTTTTCTCCAGATGGGGTGACCTTCTCTGTGTCTAGATGGACTTAATCGGACTCTACGGCTATCGTCTACCCGTAGTTCCGCGACTCACCTAAACTTTGCGTAGTGGCGGCTCTGTCTCTGTATGTGGCAGTTACTTCTCTGCTTTGCCTTTGCCGTTCCGGACAATTATTGGTCTCCTATGTAAGACCTCATAAGCCGGTCTCTTCTCCTACCCTGGTACTATGGATTTGATGGTTGTTGTGGATTCGTCCTTCGGAGCGCATTCAGTTAGGGGCGCGCTGGCATCTGGTCCCGGGAAGACACCTTCTGACTATTTTATTTCAGGCCAGCGGATCATGCTTCATTTTCCTTGTTGACTGAGTGGTAAAACAGCAAATATGAAGCCTCCTGTCATGTTATTAAATTGTACATTACACTAGTTTTAGTGTAACTATAATCTTAATTTTATTAATGACAGGAGGTGAATATTTCCCTCCCAGGTTCACCCTACCCTTTTTCTATGTTGTGAATGGATTTGACTGCCTCTGGTTGATAGTTTGTTCTACAGGATTCCGCTTAGGTATGTCACATGTTTGTTTTCCTTTCTGCTGGAAAGTTTGGGTGAGGTTTCTATTGATTTTTGTACTGTCTGAATTATTATGGGGGCTAAATGTTTTCAAAATACATTTCATTAGTTAACCTAATCTTTCGATTCTGCTTATCTTGTTTCAGTTTAATGTTTCATCTACGGATCCACGTTCAAGTTCTTCTTCTGGATGAATGTCGTTGGTTGGACTCATGTTGTTTCTACTACTACAGTTATATTTATGTGATTGTTCTGTTCTTTGTTTAGTCGCAGCTTGAAAGAGGAAGTAGTTGGTTGGGAGGGGACTTTTATTGTACTTTACTTTTTTCTGATCGGTTGTTTCTCTCTCTGGTAATGTGCTGCTGTGGAGTTCTAGTAAAGAGAGACGTAAGCAAATATTCGCCTCCTGTCATTAATAAAATTAAGATTATAGATACACTAAAGCTGGTATAATCTACAATTCAACAACTCCGAATCGCCATATGGACTTACATAGAAACATAGATTGTGATGGCAGATAAGAACAATTCGTCCCATCTAGTCTGCCCAATTTTCTAAATACTCTCATTAGTCCCTGGCCTTATCTTATAGCTGAGATAGCCTTATGCCTATCCCACGCATGCTTAAACTCATTCACTGTGTAAACCTCTACCACTTCAGCTGGAAGGCTATTCCATGCATCCACTACCCTCTCAGTAAAGTAATACTTCCTGTAGTTATTTTTAAACCTTTTCCCCTCTAATTTAAGACTATGTCATCTTGTTGTGGTAGTTTTTCTTCTTTTAAATATAGTCTCCTCCTTTACTGTGTTGATTCCCTTTATGTATTTAAATGTTTCTATCATATCTCGTCTTTCCTCTAAGCTATACTTCACTAAACAAACAAAACGTGCAATGGACAAGCTATTTAATTTTTTTTTTGTCCATTAGGAAAACCTGTGCAGGTAATTCTATTCTATGTGCTAATACATGTGACCCAAAATATATTATGAAGGGAACCCCGAAAGGAAATTACCGTATATACTCGAGTATAAGCTGACCCGAATATAAGCCGAGGCCCCTAATTTTACCCCCAAAAACTGGGAAAACTTATTCACTCGAGTATAAGACTAGGGTGAGAAATGCAGCAGCTACTGGTAAATTTCTAAATAAAATTAGATCCTAAAAAAAATATATTAATTGAATATTTATTTACAGTGTGTGTATAATGAATGCAGTGTGAGTGTATGAGTGCAGCGTGTGTGTATGAGTGCAGCGTGTGTGTGTGTGTTGCAGAGCCTTGGTGGGTGGTGGGCAATTTTTTTTAATTTTTTTTTATTATTTTAATTTTTTTTATTATTATTTATTATTATTTTTATTTATTTAATTTAATTATTATTTTTGTATTATTTAATTAATTTTTTTATTATTACTAATTCTTTTTTTTTCGTCCCCCCTCCCTGCTTGATACATGGAGGGGGGCTCTCCTTCCCTGGTGGTCCAGTGGCATTGGCAGTTCAGTGGGGGGGAAGGGGGGGCTGGCAGAGCTGTAACTTACCTGTCCTGCAGCTCCTGTCAGCTCTCTCCTCCTCCGCGCCGTCCATGCAGCTCCCTCTGTCAGCTCACACTGTAAGTCTCGCGAGAGCCGACTCGAGTATAAGTGTGCTATAAATGTGCTAAAAAACTCGGCTTATACTCGAGTATATACGGTACCTTAGATTGCAGTAAATTGTTTTGAGAGAAGTCAATTTGTTGGGGGAAGTAACAGATTTGGGGGAACGGTTCCAAGAGACATGCTATGATTATGATGTTCTTTAGGATTCTATGGATTCTGAATTTCTTCTTTTTATTACAGCCTATAGCTATATATTAAAACATGCACAAAAAATTTATAAAAATTATTTTCCCATGCTTTTAAATGATGTAACTTTAGAACATAAATGTGGGAGGACTCGTTGCATATCATACTCTTATGTTGATGTATGTAAAGATTTTTTTTCACTGGAAGGAGTTATTCTATTAATGCATACATATTATTTGAATCATGTGGTATCTTATGAATTATACATTTATCCGGAGGAACTGGATACACTGAGAGCCCGCAACTGAGATACGCACCTGACAACCTCACTTATATGTTATTATCATACCTATTCCAAGGAAATGTTATATCTGCCCAAACTATCCTGGCTTACAGTCTTTGAAAACGTTCCAGTTCAGGGAACAACATGTGCTCGGTCGACTTTCTAGGAATATTTGTGCACTTTCTTCCACCACTCTAAAGGGATCCAGTCTGAAAAAGTTTTTATTTGATTTTTATTTTATTTTTTGGGGGGGGGGGGGATTTTGTTTCTGCCAACATTTTGCACCACACTGACGACATCCATAAAACTACAGACTTCTGTATTTAATTTGAATTTTTTTTTTTTTTTTTTTTAAATAGATTCCTGTCTATAGAGGAGCTAATAAAGCGATTCTTGGAGATAGCATTCATGCATCATACTTTCATGGTGTGGATGGTTTGGGGGATGTTCCAGATCCAAATTCCCCAGGACTTGAAGGTATACAAAAAGAGCATGCTGTAGATGCCATGAGACGGCTGATATCAAAGCATCCTGGAGAGGTAAGAACATGTTAATAATATAAGAAAGTATGGTATAGAAGTTATTCTATGATAACTTTGTGTATCAGTGTCTGTATGAGCCAGGTCTGAGTATTTATGATCCCCAGAATATCAAAGCAAAATTTAGATTTTATTATTTTTTATTACTAACGAAACTTAACTAACCTTAAAAGAACACTATAGGTTTAGGAAAGCAAACATCTATTTCTAATTATTCATGTTAAGAGCTTTGTGTATTAGTGCTAGCATCTTCAATTGGGTGTCCTATTACAATATTAAAAGTGCTTTGATTCACATTAAAAAGTAGAACACATAATGTCGCCTTTATAAATCTTGAACATATCAATTGTTGCTTGCGTCAAAAATTTGCATTGCTCAATTTATTTAGAGTGTTACGTATTGTTGACATTTAAATTTTTCCATAAACCTATTCTTTAGTGTTGTAACACACTGCCACTTGCTTTTTACTACAAAAAAACTCTGCATCACAGAAACTCTATATATGTGTCTCTTTTGTGAGTCATTCTCACGTCCCAGTGCTTTAATATTTTCTAACTTCTCATCTATCTATCTATCTATCTATCTATCTATCTATCTATCTATCTATCAATCATTATTGGCATTTATATAGTGCCAACATATTCCATAGCGCTTTACAATATTATAAGAGGGGGAGATTTAACAATCTAGAGCAGGAGGGGTGTAAAACACTGGAAGGAGATCTCAATCAAACAAAGTGCGAGTGAAGCAGAGCTGGAGGAGAGAGTAGAGTTCTGCCCTTTAGGAAAGAGCAAAGGACAGGTATTTGAGGTAGAGGTTACTCTAGGAGGCCATAAGTGTTCCTAAAGAGAAGGGTTTTAAGGCACTTCTTAAATGATTGAAGACTAGGGGAGTGTCTGATGGTGGTAGGCAGGCTATTCCAAAGGAAAGAAGTTGCCTATGAGAAGTCAGCTGCCAGGAGAAAGTCATGGGCAGAGCTGAGAGACTGAGAAGGGGCATACCTACGGATCTTTGAGGAGATATGAGGGACTAGAAGTGTTCAGTGCTTTATAGGTATGGATTAGTACTGACTTTTTGAATTGACTCCTATAGGATACAGGAAGTCACAGAGTGGCTGACAGAGGGGTAAGGGTGTGAGACGAGCGACTGGAGATGAAAATCAGTCTGATGGCAGCATTCATTAGAGACTGTAGCGGGGCAGTAGGCTTCTCGGAAGACCAATTAGGAGAGAGTTACAATAATCAATGCGAGAGATTACTAAAGCATGAACAAGCTTCTTAGTAGTGCCTTGTGTAAGAGAGGGGCGGACGCGGGCAATGCTTTTTAAGGTGGAATCAACAGGATTTGGTAACAGACTGGACGTGAGGCTCAAAGGTGAGGCCAGAATCCAATATAACTCCAAGATAGTGTGCTTGCAAGTTTGAGAAAGTCCCAAGAGGCGGGACGAAACGCGTCACATGACCTGGTATCAGGATACAAGGAAGTGAACTGAATACACACACCAGCCAGCAGGACCAACCCCAGAAGGAGAGAGATTACACTGAACTGTTATCAAACTCCCAATGGTGTGGTGAGCTGCAGCTGGACTATGCTTTTTATTATTTGACTATCAGTTGTTTTTATTTTTAATAAATGTTTTTTGCCTGACACTGGAGTCACAGGAGCATTTATCAGATCCCACGTACCCAAGGGGCTGATCCTCCCTGGGCGAGATAGCTTAGAGTGGGGCTCATACCACTCTACATTTGTGAGTTGCATTCTTAAAGAGACAGTTTATTTTAGTTTAAATTTTAATAATTGTATTGCACTAGGAGTGCTTTCTCTGTTCCATCCCCCCTACTTTTGTCTCCATAAACTACAGATATCAACTGTACAGTGTAACAGGCTATAAGTACATACACATATACACCTGGGCTGGTAGACACCCTATAAGGGATCACACTTGCTTGCACTGTATCATCTGTTTGTAAATACTTCTCAACACTTGAGGGGTTCTGTACATATGTATGCGCACCAGCACTTTTCTGTTTTGTTGAGTGTGCTTGCAAGGATGGACTGATGTGGGTACCACCAACGTGAAAGGGAGAGATTGAATTTCAGGCGGAAGGACATCCAATCACAAATGGAAGAAAGGCAAACAGTGACACGTTGCAGGATGGGGAGGAGAATAGTGAAATATATGGGTGTCACCGGCGTACAGGTGGTAGTGGAACCCAAATGAGGTAATACGTTTGCCAAGACAGGGAAAAAGAACAGAGCCTTTGAGGACTCCAACCGAGACAGGATGAAGAGAGGAGGTATTATTAGAAAAGGAGACACTGAATGAGCATTTGTCGAGATAGGAATTAAACCATGAGAGGACAGTGTCACAAAGACAGAGTGATTCAAGAGTTTTGAGAAGGAGAACATGATCAACCGTGTCAAAGGAAGCAAAGAGGTCAAGAAGAATTAGTTTGGAGTAGTGGCCTTTTGGATTTAGCTGCGATTAGGTAATTGGTAACTTTAATAAGCACAATGTCAGTAGATTGGAGGGGGCGGAAGCCAGACAGAAGTGGGTCAAGGAGAAAGTTGGAATTGAGGAAGCAAGCCAGTCGAGTAAAGACCAGACTTTCCAGAAGCTTTAAGCAAAAAGGGAGCAGGGATATGGGACAATAGTTAGAACAGGAGGACGGGTCGATAGATGGTTTATTTAAAATAATTTTAAGATGGGTACAGTAGCATGTTTAAGGGCAGCAGGGGCAGTTGAAGATGTGTGTTAAGGAAGGCACAAGACATGGGGAGAGAGATCTGATAAGGTGAGAGGAGACAGGATCAAGCGGGCAAGTGGTGGGGCGAGAGGAAAGGAGAACTCCTTCCATCCCATTATGGACTTACATAGAAACATAGAATGTGACTGCAGATAAGAACCATTTGCCAAGTAGCCTGGGAGAAAGGGTAGGAAAGCCATGATCTAGGTGTGGTTGAGAAAGAGAGAGGCAAGGTGGGAAGAATTCTTTCTTTAGCTTTTTAAGCTTGCAAAACTATCGATTATAAGGTTAGTTTGGGCAAAGAAGAGAGTTGAAGGTATCAAAGAGACGTTTGGGATTGCAGGAGCGTGAACTAATGAGAGAGGGAAAGTATGACTGTTTGGCAAGGGCAAGGTCTACACTGTATAATGGAGAATGTCTGACCCAAGCTCCCTTGCTTCTCCTCTCCCCCCAAGGCCCTTGCTATTCCTCTCCCCCCAAGCTCCCCTGCTTCTCCTCTGCCTCAGGCTCCATTGCTTTTCTTCCTCAGGCTCCCCTCTTCTGCCTCAGGCTCCCTTGCTTCTCCTCTCCCTTCCCAGGCTCTCTTGTGTCTCCGCTTCCCCTCTGCCACAGGCTCCCCCTGCTATTCCTCTCCAAAAAGGCTCCATCGGACGAGGCTCTCCCTGATGATTCTCCTCTCCTCTGCACAAGGCTTTCCCTGATGATTCTCCGCTCCTCTGCATGAGGCTCTCCCTGATGATTCTCCTCTCCCTTTACCACAGGCTCTCCCTGCCCCAGGGGAGGTGGACTGTGTGTGTGTGTGGGGGGGGGGGGGGGGGGGGGAGGGAGTGACAGTGTGTTGGGAGGATGGCAGTGTGTGGGGAAGTTGGCAGTGTGTGGGAGGGTGATTGTATGGTGGAAGGATGACAGTGTGTGGTGGCAATGCGGGAAGAGGGTTATAGTGTGGGGAGAGCAGTGTTTGGGATGTTGACAGTGTGTGTGGAAGTGAGAGGGATGGGGCAGTGTGAGAGGACAGTGAGTGGGATGATGACAGCGTGGTGTGACAGTGTGTGGGGAGGGAGGCAGAGTGACACAGTGTGGGGGGCAGTGTGGAAGAGCTGTGTGACAATGTGGAGTTTCAATCTTTTGAGGATGGTAACAGTGTGGGGGGGCAGTGTGACTGCGGTGGGCAGTATGTGGTGAGGGGGCAGTGTGACAGGAGAGTGACAGTGTGGAGGGGCAGTGTGACTTTGTGGGCTAGTGTGTCGGGAGGAGGCCAGTGCAGAGGGGCAGTGTGACTGTGTGGGGCAATGTGTGAGCTTTGAGCTTTATGTTTGGCCCAGATATTGTGAGTGCAATTAAATTGTGAGTGTTCGTATTTTAGCTCCTTAAGGACAGCTTACGTAACCGGTACGTCTGACAAAAACAGTCCTTAAGGATATGAGATATATAAATAGATATACAGTGCCTTGCAAAAGTATTCACCCCCTTGAAATTTTTCGTGTTTTGTTGCCTCACAACCTGGAATTAACATGGAATGTTTGAGGATTTGCATCATTTAATTAACAGAACATGCCAACAACTTTGAAGATTTGTTATTTTTTTTTTAAATGTATTGTGAAGCAAGCAACAAATAGGACAAAATAACAGAAAAAGTCAATGTGCATAACTATTCACCCCCCTAAAGTCAATACTTTATAGAGCCACCTTTTGCGGCAATCACAGCTCCAAGTCGCTTTGAGCTTGCCACATCTTACCACTGGGATTTTTGCCCATTCCTCCTTGCAAAACTGCTCCAGCTCCTTCAAGTTGGATGGTTTGCGCTTGTGAACAGCAATCTTTAAGTCTGACCACAGATTTTCTATTGGATTGAGGTCTGGGCTTTGACTAGGCCATTCCAACACATTTACATGTTTCCCCTTAAACCACTCAAGTGTTGCTTTAGCAGTGTGTTTGGGGTCATTGTCCTGCTGGAAGGTGAACCTCCGTCCTAGCCTCAAATCACGCACAGAGTGGTACAGGTTTTGCTCAAGAATATCCCTGTATTTAGTACCATCCATCTTTCCCTCAACTCTGACCAGTTTCCCAGTCCCGGCTGCTGAAAAATATCCCCACAGCATGATGCTGCCACCACCAGTGGTGTATCCTGGTTTTGTGCTGCCCTAGGCAGGACAAAACTCAGGCGCCCCCCCCGCCACCCTACCCCCCGCCACTCTACCCCCTCCCCGCCACTCTATACGCATACACTGGGTAACAGACACACACACACACACACACACTAACAGACACACACTCACTCACTGTCACACACTCACTCACTAACAGACATACACACTAACAGACAGACACACACTCACACTAACAGACACACACACACACACACAGACCCACACTAACATACACACACACACTAACACACACTCACACTGACACACACACTAACAGACACACACACTAACAGACACACACACTAACAGACACACACACTAACAGACACACACTGACACACACACTTTTTCTTTTAAAAAAATTCAACCCCCCCCAGCCTCCTTACCTTTGGGAATGTTGGGGGGGTTCTCCTTTTCCCTGGGGTCCATTGGCTGCTGGGCAGGCTGGCGGCGCTGGCGAGGGAGCACTTTCCCCTGAGCTGTCTGCTCAGCTCCCTCGCGCACCGCAGAGTGAGGCTGGGAGCCGGAATATGATGTCATCTTCCGTCTCCCAGCATCACTCTGCGGCGCGCGAGGGAGCTGAGCAGACAGCTCAGAGGAAGTGCTCACTCGCCAGCACCGCCCGCTCGACCAGCAGCCCGCCCGGATTGGCAGTTATCCGCAAAGCTAACAGGACATTTGCCCTGGGCATTTGCCCTGGAAAATGCCGCCCAAGGCAAATGCCTTGTTTGCCTCGCGGCTAATACGTCCGTGGCCACCACCATGTTTCACTGTGGGGACGGTGTTCTTTGGGTGATGTGATGTGTTGGGTTTGCGCCAGACATAGCGTTTTCTTTGATGGCCGAAAAGTTAAATTTTAGTCTCATCAGACCAGAGCACCTTGCTCCATACATTTTGGGAGTCTCCCACGTGCCTTTTTGCAAACTCAAAACGTGCTATTTTGATTTTTGCTGAAAGTAATGGCTTTCTTCTGGCCACTCTGCCATAAAGCCCAACTCTATGGAGCATACGGCTTATTGTCGTCTTATGTACAGATACTCCAGTCTCTGCTGTGGAACTCTGCAGCTCCTCCATGGTTTCCATAGGTCTCTGTGCTGCCTCTCTGATTAATGCCCTCCTTGCCGGGTCTGTGAGTTTTGGTGGGCGGCCATCTCTTGGCAGGTTTGCTGCTGTTCCATGTTCTTTCCATTTGGTTATGATAGATTTGATGGTGCTCCTGGGAATCATCAAAGATTTGGATATTTTTTTTATAACCTTACCCTGACTTGTACTTCTCAACAACATTGTCCCTTACTTGTTTGAAGAGTTCCTTGGTCTTCATGGCAGTGTTTGGTTAGTGGTGCCTCTTGCTTAGGTGTTGCAGCCACTGGTGCCTTTCAAAAAGGTGATTGGTTGCACCAGAGCTTTTTATGGGCTTCATAAAAAAAGGGGTGAATACATACGCACATGCCAATTTTCTGTTTTCTATTTCTAAAAAATAGTTTTATGTATATATTGTTCTCATTTCACTTCACCAACTTAGACTATTGTGTTCTGATTCATCACATAGAATTCAGATTAATAAAACATTGAACTTAAGGCTGTAATGTAGCAAAATAGGTAAAAAGTCAAGGGGGGGGGGGGGGGGGGGGTGCAAGGCACTGTAGATAGCAATGAAGTTGGCTGCACTCCAGACTTTAAAACTCCAGTTCTTTATTAAATCAAATGTAAAATGATCGAAGTTTCAGTCCCACCTGGGACTTTCCTCAGGATCAAAACACACAATACATGCAAGTTAAAACCTACTGAAATATATACCTGTAAATATATTGAATAATTGACTTACCCAAGCTGCCGCGCATCACCTCCAGCATCCCACTGAGTGAACTGCACATGCAGGGACGTGCTCCACCCCCTTGCGACCGTGATGACGTAATGCCGTCAAATCTGTTACCATGCGCTGTGTCACCATTTAGTAAAGTAAACCGATATCGGCAGTGTTCAGTGTTTTGGGAAAGTGCAATACGAGTGAACAATTATGTACAGAATCATGGATCAAAGTGGTTGCTAAAAGTGTAAAGATTAAATGTGCAGTGTTTTATGTTAATCATTTAAAAGTGCTTGTTAGTGCCTATATAAACGGGCATAGTAAAGGCTCTTAAAGTGATAAGGTATCAAAGTGTGATGTGCTAACAGTTTAAAAAGTGCATAGTAATGCCTATATAATCAAACACTGTAAGGATCTTAAAGTGTCAAAGTACTAAGAATACTACTAATGCATTGCAGGATCGAAGTGCTAATAAAACTGCTCGCTCAAAATAAAGCGTGATTACAAGATGAAAATATGCATCTATGCTTTACAAAGTGCATGTAAGTGCTTCACATAACGGATTATATAAGTATTTATTTTTTAAAAATATATATTTACTTTTTTTTTTTTTAACCGGATTGCCTACACAATCTGGTTCTCATAAAGGGAATGTTATAATAAAGTTCTTGAGAATAAAATGCCTGTGAGTGTAACCTATAAAAGTCTGAAAAAGTGCTACCAATAGTAAAGTGATACTGGTGCATAGAGTATATATATTAAAAATATTTAACACTACACCTAGCTACAATTGTTATAGAACAAATTTAGCTACAAACAATAATAATAATCAAGACAAGCTGGGGGCGGGGCCGGGCCGCCGAGCCGAGCGGTCGCAGGGGAGAGCAGCTCCTGCCTAACATGCCCCATCTACGCTATAAACTGTGGCTTTCTCGGACCCAGACAACCAAGCACTGCGACCTGCAACGCAGAGGGGCCACCGGAGCCGGGGAGAGGCTTGCTCCCTGAGCTCAAGTCCCCCGGAGGAGGATTACCTGCAGCAACCAGCGGGATCCGGCCTGGCGGTGAGTGGAGCGGACGGCCGCCGCTTCACTATCCTGCCCCACGGAGTCCGTCATGCACAAGGCACAACGGCGGACCCGGCCCTGTTCTCCCCCCCGCCGGACCGGGGGGGTTATCCCGGTCCTAGCTCCAAGCCTACAATCGAAGGCATTTCTGGACCACCATGCAAACCCAGAGCCAAGATGGCGGAGGCCACGTGTGCGGGGTCCGACCTGCGGAGTTTAAAGCTGTGTACAGATTCCACCTGGTATGGAACACAAAGCGGCACATATGACGGCCCACATTGTAACGAAGGACTCAAGCCCGGAGACACTCCAGGCACAAAGCACCGGAGCCCCTGCAAGCTGCATTACTCACGAGGACAATGCCGCCCACGAGACCGCTCGCCCTTCTTCTGGGCTGGGTGCTCACACAGAGGAACCCCTCTGCAGCCTGCCATACACCCTGGGGGAAGAATGGGATCGGAACCCAGGGCCCTCGATCCTGCTGAAGGGATCAATGGCTCAAGGGCACGAGCGCCTACAAAGGCCTCAGGCTGAAGGCTGGTGGCCCACGGACGCAGCGCCGCCACAACACCGCCACAACACCGGGGAAACTTGAAGACCAGCAATATCCACCTCGAGACGCAAAAGCAGGCCCGGTTGAGTGTACAGACGGGCAGGGGAAAACTAACGGACACGCTAGCAAACACCACGCGGATTTACAAGTGCTTAACCTGGACTCGGGCCAAAATCTCTGAAACCTCTATGTAAGCCACTTTGCTCAGCATGGCTGACTAACCACACACACCATGGGACGCAGTTGGCAGCACCTATGCTCACCGGGACGTAGCGGGCATGTTACACTGGGCTACACGCAGCACCAAGCAGGACATAATTCACCTAAGTAATTATTGTGTATATTGGGACTTCTGCATAAGTATTCTAATTGCGATTAGTTCAGTGTGATTATACTTCAGCCCACGCTAAACGACGAAACCTTAACTTCGCTAAATCTGTTGTCCCTCTCACGACCCTTAGTGATAGGCAGGATTCATCAAGGGTTAGCCTGTATAATTTAAAATGTCCCTGTCTTAATGCTCCAATCCTACTACTGCCCTCTAGGTGCAGCTAGTGATGTTAACCACCTCATATCTAAGCATGCGCCCAGCAAATCATTCATAGTATAGAATGTCTGCATGCTCCCCTTGTTCTACCTTCTCTGCCTCCTGGCCACTTAATCTTTAGCCTCCGCATGGCTCAAAGTCTGGTAATGACGCAGCTAGTAATAATATTAATGTTGTGCAAACGAGATCGTATTCCACTTAATTAAACAGACCCTTATTGTTTAGCTTGATTAGCATGTTTTAGACTGTAATAATGATACTAATGGCGACGACACCACTAGCAATGATACTACTGTCCTTCCAGCGAGGTCACAGTCCAACCAGTTAACCGAACCGTCATTGTCTAGCTTGCTTATCCTGTAATAATGACATTTTTGGTAGTGTTGCTGCTAGTAATAGTGCTACTGTTCTGCCAACGAGGTCACACTCAATTTCGTTCAGCACACCTTCATTGTTTTATTTGCTTAGTTTGTTTAACCTGTAAGGACAACTCTACTGTTAAACTTTCAAAAAAAAAAAAAGAGGCTGTTACTCTTGGGAATACATGCAACTATTGTGTACACTTATGCAAACTGTATGTTTTACATGCATTAACCCATCACTTTATTTTCTGTACTGAACCATCATATGCCTCAATAAAAACAAAGATTGACAAAAAAAAAAAATAATCAAGACAAGCTGGACTAACTTAAAGGAATGAGGGGTAAGAGAGGGTTCGTTAAGTCCCCTAGGGGCTGCCGTATCCAGTTCATGTATCCAGAATGCCTCTCTATTAAGCAACATTTTACCCCTATCCCCGCCTCTTCTTGGTTGGGGGACGTGATCGATGCCCAAAATTTTTAAAGATGCCAGAGGATGATGGAGCTCGAGGAAATGTTTTGCAACAGGTTTGTCCGAGAATGAGTCGCTATAAACCAATCTGATACTTGAGCGGTGTCCCCTGCCGCGCTTGCACAGTGGTGTCTCCGCTTTGCCTATGTAAAATAAACCACACGGGCATACCAATTTATAAATCACAAAAGGTGTTTTGCATGTAATGGTATATTTAATGTTTTATTTTCTATTGGTGTGCGGGTGATTAAAAGATTTTGCTGGAGTCATATGCCCACACGTTACACATCCCAGACAGCGGACACTGCCCCGACTCTGTGGCTGTTTAGTTGATGAATAAGATTTGATGGGGTCCGTATGTATCAGTAGATCTTGGAGACTCTTGTTCCTCTTGTAACATATGAAGGGCAGTTCCTTAAAGACTTTTGGCAGTGTGTCATCCGATGATATAATTTTCCAATTGTTTCTCATGACTGATGTAAACAATGGGGTAGAACGATGAAATGTGATAGGGAAGACTAATCTTTGTGTGGGGTTCGCCTTCGTCTGTGTGCAGGCATCTTTTGCCTCCATTAAAGCTTTATCAAGTACCTGGCGTTTAGAGTTTTTTGTAGTCATTTTTTCCAATTGTACACCCTTCTTGAATTCATCTGAATTGTTTCTGATGACCCTGCTTTAGGGAGAGAGTTTTTCAAAGCTGTTGGGTGTGCACTTTGTGAATGAAGCAACGTATTTCTGTCTGTCACTTTGGTAAACAAACAATACTCCATTTAATGAGATCCCACTGTTAATTCAAGGTCTAGATATTGAACTTTCTCTGAACTAATATTGGCATTTAATCATTGTTCGATCTGCAGACTAACAGACCTTCTAGGGAGGGGAGGTCTATGGGGGCAGATGTGGCCCCCAAGTACGTTAACGCGTACATGTATATATACGAACAAAAGCATATTTTAGAACATTTTGGGCACAATGTGGCAGGGTATTTCTGCTACATTGATGACCTCTTACTGATATGGACTGGTACACGGGCAATCAACATGGTCGAACATCTGAACCAGCTTTGTACACAAATTATATTAACTGCCAATATTAGTTCAGAGAAGTGGGAGTTCTGGTAACATTTCTTTATTGGAGAGGGTGAGAATGTTAAGTCAGGTCAGGGTTTTGTCCCCTCCTTGGCTATTGCTGAGAAATTATTTCAGTAGGTTAAGTTTTAACTTGGATGTATTGTGTGTTTTGATCTTGAGGAAAGTCCCAGGTGGGACTGAAACGTTGATCATTTTAAATTTGATTTAATAAAGAATTGGAGTTTTGAGGGGCCGGGCCGGGCTCCCAAGATGGGCAAATGTACTTTTTTAGCTGCTCCTGCTAATTTGCCTCAAAATTGAGCATACTCTGCTTTAATCCTGGCATAAAAAGCCCAAACAGCTATTTGTAATGATAGCAATCTACTCTTCCAGAATTGGGGTGCCTGCGTGGGCTGGATACTCACCTCCTGAGCCAGACGGACTAGTAGCTGGGAAAGGCGGACGATCTCCCGACTCTGGGCTCGATCCCTAGACGCATCCGCTCATAGCCCTGTTTCCCCTCTTCCCCCTCTGGAGTGGTGCGGGATATCCCTTTCCTCGCTGAGCGTCTGCCTGCAAACAGCCCGGATAGGTGAATAGCGGTGCCAAGCGACCAATTCTACTAGCCTGTAGAGTCGCAGTCAAGATGGCTGCCATGCAGGATTTCTGGTACTCATATGAGGAACACATCGAGAGGGCCTTGGCAAACCTGTGGTCCCAGCTCTGGGCCAGGACTGCTGACCGGGCGCAGAGACAAACGGCTACAGAGGTACCACAACAGCCGACTTCGGCACTTCCAGCCAAAACTACCTTGCTTCGCAGAATCTGGGCTCCGAACGCAAAGAGGAAGCAGAGGCTGCAAATGGCACACCGACTCAGGAGACGCCGCTCTGTAGCCTGCCACCACCTACCCAGGCCAAAGTCCTTACGGGGAAAGCCTGCAAGTAGTACCAGAGACTGTGTCCGGAACGGTGACGTTGATCAGACACGTGAGGAACAAATGCAGAACTGTACTGGGACTTGGGGTCGGTGGGGTAGCTATATGGAGACGCAGCATCTTGACTTACCACTGGGAAGGCCACATAAGTTAGTGGGCATAGGTTGACCACCCCTTTTGTTATAAGGCTCTGGCTCCCTCTCATAGCAAGCCTCCGGGCCAAGTGAGTGCCACTGGTGGTAAGGAACTGTGGAGCTTATATGGCTCTAGTCCGTGTGGCTGACCGGTTGTGGAGACAGTTCAGCCTATGCCCGACGTGTAATTTCCGGATAGCCAGGGAGAGTGACTTCGTGCTGGGGAGGTGCTGGTCCGCTGTGGCATCTTCGGTCCCTGCAGCGGTATGAGGTGGTTGCCAGTTAGATGCATGACTGGCCTCTTCCCTGTGGGTCCGTTTTAGTGATAGTGGCTGTGCGGCGGGCGGGTGATGCCGGCGGCGCTTGTTGTGCCGCTTCTGTCCCAGGTAGCCGTCTGTTGGTCAGCTGGTCAAGGGTGTGCTTGGGGCTTTCGGGTGGTACGGCTTGCACCTTACCGCAGGCGTGTGAGGAAGTTTGGGTGCCCAAGTTGGGGTGGGTTGTCTCTGTCCTAGTCGCTTGTCCGTGCTTGTGTGGGCGAACGCCCGCTTGGAGTACCTGCAGTGGAGCGCCATAATAGCGTCGGCGGGTCAGCGGTCGAATCCACATGGCTACCGCCCCATGCCGCTTGGAGACTGGGCATGCCCCTGCTGCACTGTAGTTTGTAGAAGGCCAAGCAGCGCCTGTCGAGGGCCTCTAGAGAGGAGGGCTGCACATCCTCGCTCGTGGTTCCCCTCTGTGATTCATGGCGGGCGGCCATCTTGGACACGCTCCGTATGACTTCTCCTTGTTGCTCCCAGTTGTGAGTGCTCGAGGCTTGCTCTTTGCTGTTCTTACCCCTTGCGCTTAATTTAGGCTTCGGGTGCACGCTGGTGTGGACCAGGATAACCCCCTCTGGTCCTGGGGGGGGGGTTGAGAGGCCCGATGCTGCGGGTGCCACTTGTTTTGCCGGGTCGGGAGAGCGGCCGTCTCTCCCGTCCACCATGCGTTGTAGGCCCCAAGTTCCCGGCCCGGAATCTTAGCTTGTTTACCGGCTTGTAAGGTGTCATGCAGTGCCCCAGCTTGCATAGTGCCGGTTTCTGTGTTGGAGGATCCGATTCGGGTAAGGTTTCTTTAGTTTGTCGCCGAAAATCGGGCTCAGGCTCGGGAGCTCGCAGAAAGCGTGTCTGCTCAGCTCCCCGGTCAGGCCCCGCCCCCATGTACATATTTTTTTAAAGTAGATAACCCAGGGTATTCAATATGGGATATGTCCAGTCTTTTTTAATAACCACTTAGTCAGAAACACTGACCAAAGTTAGCATTTATATTTGTTTGTGTGTTAAAAATGCAAAAAACAATTATGAACGCTAACTTTGGCCAGTATTTGCGTTAGTGGCTACAAGAAAAGGCTGGACATACCCCATTTGCAATACCGGTTGTTTTATTTTGCAAATGGTATGCCATCATTGGGGTAATTCTCATTCATGGTCTACCATATGCTCTCAAAGGCAATATAACAAATAACTTAACGTATAACTTGCACACAAAAAAGCTAAGAACATGTGAACATTGGGTATTTCTAAACTCAGGACAAAATTTAGAAACTATTTAGCATGGGCGTTTTTGCAAAAAAAATCATCATTTTTTATAATTTTTTATAGTAAATTATATGATATGATAAAAATAATTGCACCTTTAGAAAGACCATTTAATGGCGAGAAAACCAGTATATAATATGTGTGGGTACAATAAATGAGTAAGAGGAAAATTACAGCTAAACACAAACACCGCAGAAATGTAAAAAACTGTCTGGTCACAAAGGGACTAAAGCAATATTTGCTATTTACACTATTATATTCACCATTTTTTCTCATATTCACTCTGTTAAAAAGAGAGGAAGACCACTGTAAAGGGTATGTAATAAATGTATACATAAATTATATCTAGCTGCAGCAATTTTCCCATCATGTACTACTAGGCAACTGTCTGGTTGCTTACCCTAAGACCAAACCTAGATGAACTGATTTGCAAAAGAAATAGTGAGATTTTGCTTATCCCCATGACACCGGGAAATAACTTTGCTTGGTTTTACCAGGCATTTCATTATATTTTTTTTTCACTAAAAGTGCCTGTTTGAATTCCAATATACACTGAACAAAATTACAAACGTAACACTTTTGTTTTTGCCCCCATTTTTCATGAGCTGCACTCAAAGATCTAAGACTTTTTCTATGTACACAAAAGGCCTATTTCTCTCAAATGTTTACAAATTGGTCTAAATCTGTGTTAGTGAGCACTTCTCCTTTGCAGAGATAATCCATCCACCTCACAGGTGTGGCATATCAAGATGCTGATTAGACAGCATGATTATTGCAAGGGTGTGCCTTAGGCTGGCAACAATAAAAGGCCACTCAAGTTTTGAGGGAGTGTGCAATTGGCATGCTGACTGCAGGAATGTCCACCAGAGCTGTTGCCTGTGAATTGAATGTTCATTTCTCTATCATAAGCCATCTCCAAGGGTGTTTCAGAGAATTTGGCAGTACATCCAACTGGCCTCACAACCGCAGACCATGTATAACCACACCAGCCCAGGAACTCCACATCCAGCATCTTCACCTCCAAGAATTTCTGCACAAACTGTCAGAAACCGTCTCAGGGAAGCTGAGCTTGCATGCTTGTCGTCCTCATCGGGGTGTCGACCTGACTGACTGACTGACCGTTGTAACCGACTTGAGTGGGCAAATGCTCACATTAGATTACGTCTGGTACTTTAGAGGGGTGTTCTCTTCATGGATGAATCACGGTTTTCACTGTACAGGGCAGATGGCAGACAGCGTGTATGGCGTCATGTGGGTGAGCGGTTTTCTGATGTTAACGTTGTGGTCCATGGTGGTGGTAGGGTAATGGTATGGGCAGGCGTATGTTATGGACAACGAACACAGGTGCATTTTATTGATGGCATGTTGAATACACAGAGATACCGTGACGAGATCCTGAGGCCCATTGTTGTGCCATTCATCCAAGACCATCACCTCATGTTGCAGCATGATAATGCACGGCCCCATGTTGCAAGGATCTGTACACAATTCCTGGAAGCTGAAAACATCCCAGTTCTTGCCATGCCAGCATACTCACTGGACATGTAACACATTGAGCAGGTTTGGGATGCTCTGGATCGGCGTATAAGACAGTGTGTTTCAGGTCCTGCCAATATCCAGCAACTTTGCACAGCCATTGAAGAGGAGTGAACCAACATTCCACAGGCCACAATCAACAACTCTATGCGAAGGAGTTGTGTTGCACTACGTGAGGCAAATGGTGACCACACCAGGTACTGACTGGTTTTCGGACCCCCACACCCCCCAGACCTCCACAATACAGTAAAACTGCACATTTTAGGGTAGCCTTTTATTGTGGCCAGCTTAAGGCAATAATCATGCTGTCTAATCAGCATCTTGATATGCCACACCTGTGAGGTGGATGGATTATCTCAGGAAAGGAGAAGTGAACAATATTTGAAAGAAATAGGCCTTTTGTGTACTCACTGACAGACGCACGCACTCACTGACCGACACATACACACTGACTGACCGACACACACATTCACTGACAGACACACTCACTCACATTCACTGACACACTTACTCACATTCACTGACACACTCAGGGATGTGTGTCTCGTGAGGCAAACAAGGCGTTTGCCTAAGCATTTGCCTCAAATTCACTGACACACACACTCACATTCACTGACACACACATTCACATTCACTGACAGATGCACACACTCACATTAACTGACACACACTCACATTAACTGACACACACACGCATTCACTGACAGATGCACACACTCACATTAACTGACACACACTTACATTAACTGACACACACTCAGGGATCTGTCTACTGCGAGGCAAACAAGGCGTTTGCCTTGGGCGGCAATTTCCAGGCAGATATCTTGTTTGCCTCGTTTTATGGAAGCCCAAGAGCTGGCTGAGTGTGTCCCCGAGTAAGTGTATGTCAATCAGTGTGTCAAATCAGTGAGTGTGTGTATGTTATTGTTTGTCAGTGTATATGAGAGTGTGTGTCTGTCAATGAGTGTATGCATCTATCAGTGAGCCTGTGCATCTGTCAGCGAGTGAGCGTCTGTCAGTCAAAGTGCGGCCATGACAGGAAGGGGTGGGGTAAATTTAAATTGGGGGGGGTGCCCGAGCACCGTCCTGCCCTGGGCAGCACAAATCCTAAATACACCACTGCACACACTCACTCACATTCAATGACGCACACACACATTTCCCCCACTCGCAATTATTATTATTATTATTATTTTTTTACTGAAATCCACCCAGCCTCTCCCTACTTTTTGGATAGCTGTGGTGGATATTTCACCTGGGGTCCAGTGGGGCTGCTGGGCAGGGAGGCAGGGAGGCGGCCGGACGTGTAGGCAGGCAGGTGGGTGGGTGGCAAGGGAGCACTTTCCCCTGAGCTCTCTGCTCAGCTCCTGCCTCCCGTCTGCACGTCCGGTTGCCTGCCCCGGGGGAGCCCAAAGGTGGCCAGCCAGCCAGCTCTTGGGCTCCCATAAAACGAGGCAAACAATGTATTTGCCTGGGCATTTGGGGGTGGCGTTTTTTGCTGCCCCCTGGAAATTGCCGCCCAAGGCAAACGCCTTGTTTGCTTCGCGGTAGATACATCCCTGGTTTTGACCAAAAGCACAGGGATCTGCTCTGACACTGAGGGCGGTGCTGTGGCGGGAGTGTCTGGAGTCTGGATCAGCAGGGAGCAGTGAGCAGGGTGAGTGCTTGCTAATATATATATGTATATATATATATATATATATATATATAACATGATGTCCTGACGAAAGCTTGAGGGGATCAAGCTGAAACGTTGACACCTTTGATGTTTTAGTGAGAAAAATAAAAGTTACATTTTATTAAGTCCCTGGAGTGCTATCTTTGAATTGTTCGTTGAATTTTGGCTGACAAGCACCGGGCATTGGACTACGGATCAGGTGGAGTGCAAGATTATTTGGTTTTTTTATATATATATATATTTTTTTTTTTTTCAATAGATGATGTGTTTTTTCTGAATTGGGGGCAGGGGTCTTGTAGAGGGGGCAGAGGTTTTTGTAGAGAGGAGGCAGGGTTTCTGTAGAGAGGAGGCAGGGTTTTTTGTTAATTTGTATTACATTTTAATCAGGGGGTGCCAAACACAGGATCCACCCAGGGTGCCAAATGCTCTAGGTACACCCCTGGTCTGACATATTACAGATCCTTATGGGCTTATGAAATATGTTAATGCTTCAAATGCTAAAATATGAATTATTCAATTATTGTATAACCTCTTCATTTTAAATCCCACTCTTTTTAGATACGTCTTGTGGCTACTGGTCCACTAACCAACTTAGCTCTGGCTGTGAAGATGGATCCAACTCTCTCTGAAAAACTGAAATGCTTGTACATAATGGGAGGAAACATGGAATGTAAGTTATGTGTATATTGTATTATTATCAAATTATTAAATATCTGGATCTACTTGTGCTTAATCATGTACATGTAGATGTATTTAAATTTTTCTATCAAATCTCCCCGTCTCGTCTTTCCTCTAATACATGTTAAGTTCCTTTAACCTTTCCTTGTACCTTTTTTTTATGGATTACAAGATAAAAGTTACAAGAAAAGGTTACAGAAACTTAACGTATAGCTTGGAGGAATGACGAGGCAGGGAGTTATGATAGAAACATTTAAATACATAAAGGGAATCAACACAGTAAAGGAGGAGACTATATTTAAAAGAAGAAAAACTACCACAAGAGGACATAGTCTTAAATTAGAGGGGCAAAGGTTTAAAAATAATATCAGGAAGTATTACTTTACTGAGAGGGTAGTGGATGTGTGGAATAGCCTTCCAGCTGAAGTGGTAGAGGTTAACACAGTAAAGGAGTTTAAGCATGCGTGGGATAGGCATAAGGCTATCCTAACTATAAGATAAGGCCAGGGGGACTAATAAAAGTATTTAGAAAATTGGGTAGACTAGATGGGCCGAATGGTTCTTATCTGCCGTCACAGTCTATGTTTCTATGAAAATCCTTATTACAGTCATTGCAAATCTGAGGAAGAAAGGGATTTAAATCTTCCACAACTTGGACGATATCCTAGTTGTGGCACAGAACTACCATACAGTACTTCAACAGACAGAAGAAGTCATCTGTACCCTACAGAGTTTTATGGTTAGATGATAAACAAAGACAAGAGCAACCTAAATCCTTCCAGGAATATAGTGTTTTGAGGAGCAAGAAAAAATACAGAGATATCTACAATATTCCTATCTTGAGACCGCATTGTTCGTAGAAATATAAAGATGTCAGAGCTTCTTCTAAGAACAAGAGTTCAAGCACAACTATACATGAGTGCATTAGGATCTCTCACGTCAATAGGCTTGGTCAGAATGGCACGTTGGATGGTAAGACCTGCAATTACGATGGCAGTTTAAGGAGTCAAATTTGAAGAATGGATTTTCCTTTAAAAAAATCCTATTTGGAAGTACCCTGTCTCAGTAGTGGGAATTTGAGTTCCATTTCTTCCATTTGTGAATAATCGCACCAACTGTTGTCACCTTCTCAGCAAGCTGCTTGGCGATGGTCTTGTAGCCCATTCCAGCCTTGTGTAGGTCTACAATCTTGTCCCTGATATCCTTGGTCAGCTCTTCTTCCTGGCCACGGTGGAGAGTTTGGAATCTGATTGATTGATTGCTTCTGTGGACAGGTGTCTTTTATACAGGTAACGAGCTGAGATTAGGAGCACTCCCTTTAAGAGACTGCTCCTAATCTCAGCTCATTACCTGTATAAAAGACACCTGGGAGTCAGCACTGGGAGTGCTGATTGATAGAAGATCAAATACTTATTTTACTCATTGACATGCAAATCAATTTAAAACTTTTTTGACATGTGTTTTTCTGGATTTTATTCTGTCCCTCACTGTTAAAATACACTTACCATTAAAATTATAGACTGATCATTTCTTTGTCAGTAGACACACGTTCAAAATCAGCAGGGGATCAAATACTTTTTCCTCTCACTGTACTCCCTCGAGGATGAGGCACATGAGAAAAGAATAATTAACTGTGCCGTTCATCTGATAAATATTTGTTTAATGTACTGGGTTATTGCATTGATGTGCTGAATGATGCCATGATGTATCATATCCAAATAATAAATGTTGGCATGTATGAATTTTGTCAGCAGTCTAAAACATGTAATGAAACGTAATAGTCATTCATTTTCCTGTTATTTCTGTTGTTTTTCAAGAGTAACTTGGGATTTTTTTCTTTATCTAGCAAGAGGAAATACTTCAGCTTGTGGAGAGTTTAACTTCCTAGCAGATCCTGAAGGGGCGTACATTGTTTGCAATGAATTCTTGTGTAAAACCTATATTGCTACCTGGGAGTTTGCATGTCGTCACAAGCTGTCATGGGTTTGTATCTCATTCATATATTTATAGAAATTTGTAGATATCAACATTCATAGTTTCTCTGCATGCTCTCTGAATTATAGGCTTATTATGCATTGGCTACATAAAGTTCTGATTAGTTTTTAAATTATTTATTTAAAAGTGGTCGCCAATCAGATAGACACATATATATGTATTAGTATGTCAGTAATGTATGCAACAAGAGATAATAACATAACAAAGTTACAGTTCAGAAACCTAATCAAGAGTGCATTAGGTTAACTATAAAGTCATTAAGGGTAAGCAATTAATGTACAGCATGTACATAAAGTCAAGGGTGTAAAAGGTATCAAAAACCACCTCCTCTACTGGTAGATCAATAATCCTATTCTTAAAGAAATACCCACACAGCCATAATCAATAAGGAAGGAAGGAAGACTTGGACATGTACTTTCACAGAAATGATTATTTAAATGGACACTCTAGGCACCCAGACCACTTCAGCTCATTGAAGTAGTCTGGGTGCTGTGTCCCTATTGCACTTAGTGCTGCAATGTAAAATGTTGCAGTTCCAGAGAACTGCAATGTTTACATTGCAACTCTAAGCTTGACCTCAGTGGCTGTCTCCCAAACAGCCACTAGCGGGCTTCTGGAATTGAAACTGACCTTTGGTCCGTTATCGGACGCTGGACGTCCTCACGCTCTGTATGAGGACTTCCAGTGTCAGGAAAACATTGAATAATGCTTTCCTATAGGAAAATCCTAATGTGAGCAGGTGGCCTATCCATATGGCTTTTACTTCTTAATAACAATGTAATTGCCAAGAAATAGCAATCACTTTTGCCAACTATTGTTGTTGATTCGTTTTCATAACATCTATGCATCAATGAAGATCAATGCAACCATTTAGAATTAAACAGTCTATGCACAGTCACGTTGTTACATGAAGATTTTGACAGACTGTCTGCTCCTGATTACCTTAGCTAACACTAAATATACATTATTCAAACACTTGTTTTTTTTGTTTTGTTTTTAAGATCCTATTTTTATTTTGAAATGATTTACAGTTACTGAGCAATACCAGCAAGATTTATAAGAATAATATTTTTTTCAACTATGTAGTTTTAATTTTCAGTAAAATTATTGAAAAGGTAAAATAATGGTTATGCATATACTAGAAATAGAGGTAAGGCTCATCTGGCTTTGCTAAACTCTAATACATCATGGAAAGTAAACATGCAGGTCCAGCACACCTCTATTTATATTCTCATCAGATTTATAGATGACAAAGTGACAACATTCCAAACTCCCATGTGTCTTTCTCTGTCCTAACACTATAGTGCTGGAGTACCTGTTTAGGTTCCCAGCCCCCCTCAGATTGGAGGTAAAAGGTGTTTTAACTTAACTCTTCTCCATTGTGCATCTGACTCACAGCGGCTTCACCCAGCCTCCATGGCTGAGATCATCAATCTTCCCATAGGAAGACATTGGGATGCTATTGATAAAAATGCCAAATCAGCATCTCCTCATGTGGGCTCTATGGGAGTGTTAAGCGTCTCCATGCAGAGCGTGGAGACCCTCAACGTAGGTGCTGCACATTCTACCTGCTTGTACAAATGTAACTGCTTTGAAACCCAAAACAAACTCTTTCCTTAGTACCAAATGTAACCACTCAAAGCCTAAACCTGAAACAAAACCGTTTACCTTACTCTATGAAGCATTTACATTGCTGAGGCTGCAGGGACACTACATTAAGCTGTAGTGGTTCTGGTAATAACAGTGTCCATTTAATTTTAAATCTTTCTATTCCCATCGATCATTTAACTTTAGATATGGTCATCCATGATAATAGACGTATTTGTAAAAGTTAATTGACTCCATTTTCTTTTTTCTCACACAGGAGTGGTATGATAATTGGGTCAACAAAGGAACAAAGAAGGCTGACTTCATAAAAAAAATATATGCCCACAGTTTGCAGTACTCTAGATGTGAGAAGGAAGTGAAGGGGATGGTGTCTGGCCCTGGATTTGTGTCCTGTGATTCCTATGCAATGGCTGCTGCTATAGATGAATCCATTGTCACAGATGTAATTGAATGCCCAGTTACTGTGGAAACAAGTGGAAGATTCACACGAGGGATGATGGTCCTTGATATGATTGAAGTACTTGGGAAGAAAAAGAAGACCTTAGTTATGAATAAAGTTGACATAGAAAAGTTCAAGGTTCTAATGGAGGCTTCAGTTGCATAGAATATCACGTTCTGCCACTTAAAATTGTTTTGCTATTAAAAGGAAAAAACAAATTGTGTAAGAGATATATAGTTCAGCTTTGAAACCAAACATCATTTTCTGTTGACTATACATATAGATTTTAAAAATGCAGAATAATGCAATAATGTGCTCTGAGAAAATATTTACAATAAATATGAAAATATAATAAAATCTTAAATATTCTGGCATTTCCTTTTTATGTAAATCTTTATTTGTTAAAAAACTGTAAAAAGACAAACAATAGGGTAGATGAGATACGTTTAGGAAGAAAACATAATTAACAATGCACAGCACATTATCAACAAAAATAGAGAAATTACATTTCAAAACCTACTTGAAAGTATACGTTTGTGCTTATTGTGGTAGGTGCAGTAAGTGAAGGTCCGAGGCGGTTCCAGCACAGTACCATTTGGCATATAAAAATAACAAACTTGTACCCAGGTGTCTATTACTGTTACCAAAAACCGCCAGACAGATTTAACAGGGCTATAAAACACCAGTTGCAATATCTATAAAATAAATGTTAAACAATCGTAGTTACATCATAGTCATACTCATGACCCCGTTGTCTATGAATGAGGATTGAAAAGGAAAAAGGTAAAGAGTGACAACCAATCTGCACCATGCCTGGAGCCCCCACATGTCCCCTCCAACCTCCCAGAGAACACTGTGTCAATATTCTCAGCTCCTCTTGTCTTGAGAAGCAAAGCTGCTCATACCCTCTTACTCCCTGCCCCTTTCCCCCCCCATCCCCCACACACAGTGGCGTCTCCAGGATTCATACTTAGGGGGGCACATAAGGGGCCAGAGACAAAATAAGGAGGGCACATACATACACACACAGAGGGCTCTTCAATTCCAGGCGCCAGGTCGCCATGACGACTAGACATTTCACCCAGGCACCTTTCATTTGTCAGCCCTTTGCTAAGCCGCGCAGGAAACATTAGAGACGGACGCCGCAGGGAGCATGGAGATGATGCGTGAGGTAGCAGTAACCTTCCTGAAGTTCCTCTCTGCTCCCTTGTGAGCGCGCAGAGGAGCAGAGAGAAACTGCAGGAAGACTGGGAGTAGACACACTGGATGCCAGGGAAAGATCCACTCAGCTCTCCCAAAGGCTGGGTGGATTTAAATTGAAACAAAAATATTAAATTGTGATTGTGTGAGAAAATATGTGTGTGTGTGTGCTGGAAGGGCCTGTAAAGTGTGTGCGTGTGTGCATTATATGTGTATTGGGGTTGCACTGTGTGCTTATTAAGGAGTTTTTGTAGTTGTTGTTATATATATATATATATATATATATATATATATATTTAAAGGACCACTATAGTGACAGGAACACAAACTCGTTTTCCTGGCACTATAGGGTCTTTAGGTCCCCCCCACCCTCAGGGTTCCACTCCCGCTGGGCTGAAGGGGTTAGAAACACTTACCTTTCTCCAGCGCCGGACTCCCTCGGCACTGGGAACTCTCCTCCTTCTGCCCATGTCAGCGCCAAATGCGCATGCGGGGCAAGACCCGCGTGCACATTCAAACCGCCCATACGAAAGCATTTCTCAATGCTTTCCTATGGACGTCAGCGTCTTCTCACTGTGATTTTCACAGTGAGAAGCGCGGAAGCGCCTCTAGCGACTTTCTGTAAGACAGCCACTAGAGGCTGGATTAATCCTAGTGTAAACATAGCAGTTTCTCTGAAACTGCTATGTTTACAGCTGCAGGGTTAACACTAGAGTGGCCTGGCACCCAGACCACTTCATTGAGATGAAGTGGGGAAGTTGTCTAGGTGCCTATAGTGGTCCTTTAATATATATATATATATGAGATATGGTGTGTAATGGGGTAAAGCATGTATGTATGTATGCATGTGTTTGTGGGGGTAAAGGTATGTAGGTGAAGAGATGATGTGTGAGGTGTGCACTGTGTGTGAATGCAAAGGTGTACTCTGTGTTGGTGGGAGTGTACTGTATGTGGGGGGTTTCACTGTATGTGAGGGTGTACTGTGTTCAGGGGGTGTAGAGAGTGGGACAGTGAACAGCTTTACAATTTTTACTTTAATAGTTGTTTACAAAAAAAAAAAGAATACTGTATTCCCCTTTCCCTCATCTTACCTTGCAGGGAGGGGTGTCACAATCAGATCCATGGTGGTTGAGAAGGCTGCCTATCCATCGGGTACAGAGGGGGTCACGAGATGAGAGTTCTGTCTCTTGGAGCTCAAGCACTTACAGAGACAGACCCATACACAGACATACCCATACACAGACATACCCATACACACACACTCTGCCCCCCACACACAGACTGTTCCCTTACACAGACAAACCCATACATACACAGACTGACCCCCCCCCCCACACCCATACACTCACTGGCTGACCCATACACTCACAGACTGGCCCCCCCTCACACAGACTGACCCCCCCTACACACAGACGGACCCATACATACACAGACTTACCCCCCCACACACATACACTAACTGACTGACCCATACACTCACAGGATGACTCCCCTACACACAGACTGACCCCCCTACACACAGACTGACCCATACCTACACCGACTGATCCATACACACACTGACCCATACATACACAGACTGATCCATACACACACAGACTGACCCCCCTACACACAGACTGATCCATACACACTGACTGATCCATACATACACAGACTGACCCCCTACACACAGACTGACCTATACACACACAGACTGACCCCCCTACACACAGACTGACCCATACACACACAGACTGACACCATACATACACAAACTGATCCATACATACACAGACTGATCCATACACACACAGACTGACCCATACATACACAAACTGATCCATACATACACAGACTGATCCATACACACACAGACTGATCCATACACACACAGACTGATCATCCATACACACACACACAGACTGATCATCCATACACACACAGACTGATCCATGCAAACACAGACTGATCATCCATACACACACAGACTGATTATCCATACACACACAGACTGATCCATACACACACACAGACTGACCCCCCTACACACAGACTGATCCATACACACACAGACTGATCATCCATACACACACAGACTGATCATCCATACACACACAGACTGATCATCCATACACACACAGACTGATCATCCATACACACACAGACTGACCCATACATACACAGACTGATCCATACACACACTGACCCATACATACACAGACTGATCCATACACACACAGACTGCCCCCCCTACACACAGACTGATCCATACACACTGACTGACCCATGCATACACAAACTGATCCATACATACACAGACTGATCCATACACACACAGACTTACCCATGCATACACAAACTGATCCATACATACACAGACTGATCCATACACACACAGACTGATCCATACACACACAGACTGATCCATACACACACAGACTGATCATCCATACACACACAGACTGATTCATACACAGACTGATCATCCATACACACACAGACTGATCATCCATACACACACAGTCTGATCCATACACACACAGACTGATCATCCATACACACACAGACAGACTGATCCATACACACACAGACTGACCCCCCTACACACAGACTGACCTATACACACACAGACTGATCCATACACACACAGACTGATCATCCATACACACACAGACTGACCCCCCTACACACAGACTGACCCATACACTCACAGGATAACTCCCCTACACACAGACTGACCCATACATACACAGACTGATCCATACACACACTGACCCATACATACACAAACTGATCCATACACACACAGACTGACCCCCCTACACACAGACTGATCCATACACACTGACTGATCCATACATACACAGAGTGACCCCCCTACACACAGACTGACCTATACACACACAGACTGACCCCCCCTATACACAGACTGACCCATACACACACAGACTGACCCATGCATACACAAACTGATCCATACATACACAGACTGATCCATACACACACAGACTGACCCATACATACACAAACTGATCCATACATACACAGACTGATCCATACACACACAGACTGATCCATACACACACAGACTGATCCATACACACACAGACTGATCCATACACACACAGACTGATTCATACACACACAGACTGATCATCAATACACACACAGACTGATCATCCATACACACACAGTCGGATCCATACACACACAGACTGATCATCCATACACACACAGACTGATCATCCATACACACACAGATTGATCCATACACACACGGACTGATCATCCATACACACATTGACTGATCCATACATACACAGACTGACCCCCCTACACACAGACTGACCTATACAGACACAGACTGACCCCCCCTACCCACAGACTGACCCATACATACACAGACTGATCATCCATACACACACAGACTGATCCATACACACACAGACTGACCCCCCTACACACAGACTGATCCATACACACACAGACTGATCCATACACACAAAGACTGATCATCCATACACACACAGACTGATCATCCATGCACACACTGACTGATCCATAAATACACAGACTGACCCCCCTATACACAGACTGACCTATACACACACAGACTGACCCCCCCTACACACAGACTGACCCATACATACACAGACTGATCCATACACACACAGACTGACCCATACATACACAAACAGATCCATACATACGCAGACTGATCCATACACACACAGACTGACCCATGCATACACAAACTGATCCATACATACACAGACTGATCCATACATACACAGACTGATCCATACATACACAGACTGATCCATACACACACAGACTGATCCATACACACACAGACTGATCCAAACACACAGTGACTGATAATCCATACACACACAGACTGATCCATACACACACAGACTGATCATCCATACACACACAGACTGATCATCCATACACACACAGACTGATCCATACACACACAGACTGATCCATACACACACAGACTGATCATCCATACACACACAGACTGATTCATACACACACAGACTGATCATCCATACACACACAGACTGATCATCCATACACACACAGTCTGATCCATACACACACAGACTGATCATCCATACACACACAGACTGATCACACACAGACTGATCCATACACACACAGACTGACCCCCCTACACACAGACTGATCCATACACACACAGACTGATCCATAAATACACAGACTGACCCCCCTACACACAGACTGACCTATACACACACAGACTGACCCCCCCCTACACACAGACTGATCCATACATACACAGACTGATCCATACACACACAGACTGACCCATACATACACAAACAGATCCATACATACGCAGACTGATCCATACACACACAGACTGACCCATGCATACACAAACTGATCCATACATACACAGACTGATCCATACATACACAGACTGATCCAAACACACACAGACTGATAATCCATACACACACAGACTGATCCATACACACACAGACTGATCCATACACACACAGACTGATCATCCATACACACACAGACTGATCCATACACACACAGACTGATCCATACACACACAGACTGATCATCCATACACACACAGACTGATCCATACACACAGACTGATCCATACACACACAGACTGATCCATACACACAGAGACTGATCCATACACACACAGACTGATCCATACACACAGAGACTGATCCATACATACACAGACTGATCCATACACACACATACTGATCATCCATACACACACACAGACTGATCCATACATACACAGACTGACCCATACATACACAGACTGATCCATACACACACAGACTGATCCATACACACACAGACTGATCCATACACACACAGACTGATCATCCCAACACACACAGACTGATTAATACACACAGACTGATCCATACACACATAGACTGATCCATACACACAGACTGATCCATACAGACACAGACTGATCCATACACACACAGACTGATCCATACACACACAGACTGATCATCCATACACACAGAGACTGATCCATACATACACAGACTGACCCATATACACACAGACTGATCCATACACACACAGACTGATCATCCATACACACACAGACGATCCATACATAGACAGACTGATCCATACATACACAGACTGATCCATACATACACAGACTGATCCATACACACACAGACTGATCATCCATACACACAGAGACTGATCCATACATACACAGACTGATCCATACACACATAGACTGATCCATACACACACAGACTGACCCATACACACACAGAGTGATCCATACACACAGACTGATCCATACACACATAGACTGATCCATACACACACAGACTGATCCATACACACAGACTGATCATCCATACACACACAGACTGATCCATACACACACAGACTGATCCATACACACACAGACTGACCCACTCCCCACCCCACAGTCTGAGTAACACCAGCAGCTGCCTGGATGCCTCTGTGCAGAGCTGATCTTCCTCTCCCTGTCTCTCCCCTGCGCTGCTCTCTGTGATCCTGGAGGAAGTCCTCCCAGCACACAGCGCCCCCTCTCGCCGCAGGCAGGAAAAGTCCACCAGTTACAGTGCTGCTGCAGCGTGAGAAGGGAGACGCAGAGCTCCTGACTTTAATTTAAATTGGGGGGGGGCACAAGGGGGGGCACTGCATAATGTAGGGGGGGGCATGGCCCCCTCTGCCCCCCCCCTAGTGACGCCACTGTGGCCAGTGGGGGAGGGTGGCAAAGATGCATTAGGGACATGGTGAGGGTGGCAGAGACACATTTAGAATAATAGGGAGCATATGTTAAACCATGTAATTTTGTATAGGTAAAATGTTACACTGGGAAGGCTATTATTAGAAGGGAGTATAGATCTGTGTAAGCTGCCAGACTTTACAGTTTAATATTTATAAATATACAATTTCTCACAAAAAACAAACAAAAAATGATTCAATAAGTGTCTTTCCAATTATATTTGTGCATATAGTTCAAATATAATTGTTCTAAAAGCTATGTGGACTAAAAGATAACCAACTCCATTGTTTATTCTTGATTTTTTTAAACAGTAAAACATCTCACTAGATTTTCTGGGGCAATATGCGCCCTGTAAACTAAAGAAGTAAAGTTTAGAGGGGCTCCATAGCAAACTAACTAAAAGTTGACCTCTCCAAGCCAAACAGCGGCACCACCTGCGACAGACCTAGGCTTCTGTTTTCAAGCATTCCAACAAGTGGTTGTAGGGGGCAGAGCGATCGTGCACTGGAGAGGAGACTTTGGGGTTAAACCCATTTGTGAACTCTTTAACCTCTAAAGGAAAGCCAGAGTCATAGACCTCCTGGCACCAAACAAAACTTCATTTAGAAAACTGTTGTTATGGTGCCCAGAGTGTTCCTAACAAATCTGCAAAATAAAATTGCTGATTAAAGGGGAGCTCTCTTTTTTTTTAATTCTTTTTTTTGTGCAAATTATTGCTGAGATACAGCATGGCATGAGAGCCATACAGGAACGGGCATGATACAATGGCAAAGACATTAAGATCTCATAGCATAAATCCACTCATTTTAAGTGTTTGTGGCTAGTCTTCCCTCCCTTGTCAATGCCCGATTAAGTGGTCTATATCTAAAAGGTTGCTGGTATGGGTCTGCAAGTGCAGACTTCAGGAGGGTAAAGTGGTTGTCTCACGCCCACCCCGTCTGAGTACAAATGGAGTAATTCCTGCAACAGTCCAGGATGGGCGAGCCGTCTGTAGAGTCTTCTCTGCCGGTATGCCTAGGGACTGGAGAAAAACTAGTGCTTCAGAAAGGTGTGACATGAGATGTGTCTTGTCTGCCTTATCAGCCAGGATTTGGCGTTGGCCCCATTTGTAGGGTAACTTGCTTGAGGGATCTTTGCCATACCAGGGTATGTCTTGAAAAATACCAGCTGTGCCCCCTCAAATGACACAGTGGGAGAGCCTCTCGCGGCCCCCATGATTACCCCATGGTCGGAGTCCTGAGTTAATTTCAGCAGAACATCCCTGGGTACATCTTGGGCTATGTTGGAAGCCTTGGTAATTAGGAAACAGAAGTCTACCACTAGTTGTTTTTCCTGCTTGGGCATTAGCAGTGTGGCAATAAGCCTCCGACAGTAGTGGGGGAGTTCCGTTCCTGCAATCGTTTCTGATACTCCCCAGAATCTCAAATTTTGGTCTGTGGCCCTGTCCTCCACGGTGGCTATCTGCGCCTGTTGGTCTGTGCATTGCTTCTGTAGCGCTCCTATAGTAGCATCAGTGGCTGATTGTACTAGTTTGGTGCCCTCCATGCCTTCCTCCACTTTGTCAGCTAGCTTAGATACTGCCTCGCGGATCGGTGCCATATCCGCTTTGAACATGATCTTGATTTCTGTCATTAGTGCCCTGATATCTGCTTTAGAAGATGGATTAGAGTCCTCCAACTTTGAAGTTGTCTGTGGTGCTGAGCGTGGTCGAGATGGAGGGAAGATGTCATCGTCAGACGACATTGAGGTGTAGGCCTCGGCAGGTGCCATCTTGGCTGATTAAGGCCGCGGGGTCGTGCGTAGGAAGACCCCTATATCTTGGGATCCTGAGCCCGGGTTCACTCATTGCTTCTTGTTCTTTTTCCCTATATCGCTGGGCATCTGGCTGGTGCACTCTGAGCGATATAGCGGTGCCGATGACAGTTATTAGTCTGGAATATTGGGGTAAGCTCGCAGAGATGTCCATAATTACTTATTTACTTTTTTTTTTTTTTTCAGAAAAGTTCCCTGTATATCATTGCTATAAATTTAAAAAAAAGTTTAACACAAGTTATAAGTGATTTCTAATGGTGCAATTTCCAGAGCAGTTATCATTTAAGAAAATGATTTGTGGTTAAAATGTTATGCAAGAGCTCTCTTAGTGGGCATCATATTAAATACACAGTGTATGTATTTACTATATACTATTTTGACATGAAATCAGCTGAAAAAGTCTTGTGAATTAGATGGGCTGTCAGAGAAAATTGTAAAAGGACTGATTCATAATAAATGTGTAATTTTACGCTATGGAAGTCCCACAGCAGGCAGACATTATGAACTATGAATGATTATCTTTGGTTTATATTTGGATAGTTACAGCTATTTGTCTTTGAATACTTATGGCAGTGTTCCTATTCCGAAAAAAAAACATTTAAAACAATTAGGGTATAACTAACTGATCATTCTGAAATAAAAAATAAAATGAAAATATAAAAAACAAATAGAATAATTTTCTGTGTAAGATTTTACATGTTTACGTACAAACTGTATTGATATATATCCATTAAAGGATAAAATCCCAGGCCATTTACTGTAAGGTTACAGTGATGTCATCATGCATCTTACATCATAAACAGCTGAGGGCAGGTAACAAAGGCTTGCACCTTCTGAAGCCAGTCAGTGTTTAGCTAGGACTACATCGTAAAGAGGTACTCATCAAATCTTATATCTATTATCAGAACAAACTGAACATTTCAGGATAATATGGACAATGCTAATATTTCAATGTCTTTGATTTCCTAGCATTAAGTCTGTCAAGCAATATTACTGCTGCATGGACCTAAACAGGATCTGGACGAGGATGGTAATGTATAAAAGGATGGAGTGATGATAAAGTAGTTAAATAATAGATCAATTTAATACAGATCCAGGGACAGATTTGCAGCCGATCGCCTTATTATGGGGTCAGGAAGGAATTTTTTGCTTGGACATATTTAATATTACTAATGGTATGTCCAAGTTTTTTCGCCTTCCTCTGGATCACTTATTCACTAAACTTTGAATTGTAGCAAATTAAAATCTGACCGGGTTGTTCACTAAACATCACATTTTATCTGGAAGTATTTTGTATTCTTGAAACTCCTCACAGTATAATGTTTATAAAATGTAAAAATGTTTAAAATGTATGTAAGCTAAATACAAATTTATTAAAGATAAATTCACTAAATAAAATTAGAAAACTTTATTAGTTACTTTTATATTACTATGGTTTACAATAATAAAAAGACAAAGGACCTCTTACAAATATAAATCCTTAAAAATACATTTAAAACAATAATAATAATTTGCGATTTTTGTACCGCTTTTCTCCCTGAAAGCCCTTTACAAATATATAAAGCACACATAAAAGTTAAGCGTTTCTGACAGTCAGAAGAGCTGACTGAATGCCTATCAAAAGGCCAATGTTAAAATATGTTTGCCATTTAATTGGAAGCCAATGCAGGGAGTGGAGAACAGGTGTTATGTGACATGATCGAGTTTGGTTGGTTAGTAGTCTGGCTGCTGCATTTTGTACTGTCTGTAGGCAAGGCATTAAAAACTCCTTCTGTCACTTACCTAATTCCAGCGCCGATGCCCCTCCGCTTCTCCCCCACCAAAATAAGCCGACATTAGGACCTATTGCACATGAGCGGAAATCTCGGTGCTTGCATTGGGACTTCCCCCATACAAAAGTGTTGCATAATACGTTCCTATGAGGTCTTGGGTGGCACTGGATGTCCTCATGCATAGTGTTAGGATATCCAGTGCCAGTTAGGCAACCAAAAGTCGCCTAACGACCGGAAGTTCCTCTAGTGGTTGTCTGGTAGACCGCTACTGGAGGTGGGTTTAACCCTGGAAGGTACGTATTGCAGTTTTTGCAGGGTTAAGGGATCTCAGACACCGTACCCAGACCACTTAAATGAACTGAAGTGGTATGGGTACCTATAGTGTCCCTTTAAGGTAGTTGTTCCGGTGAGTATAGTCAGTGCCTACTGGCTTTTTGTGTAAACACTGTCTTTTTAGAGAAAATGCAGTGTTTACATTACATCTCTAGTGGCCACTCCTCAGAGGTTCAGTTTCTCCATGCTCTGCACTGTACTCGAAAGTTCACATAGAAAGTTCAATCCTTAACTTCATATGTGCCTAATGTTTCTCCACTGCTGTGGCAGATAGTGTGCAGAACTGTGTTGGAGTGGCAGGTGGACTGCAATTCTCCGCTGTTGCGGTTGATGAAGTGCAGATCTCCATCGTCTTGGCTGATGGAACATACTGATGCAGCAGTGGAGTGCCGCTCTCGGCCATCGTGGCAGATGGAGAAGGGTCAAGCTCCTGTTGTTCTGCATCTTGGGTAAGTGTGTGAGTAGAGAAGCAGGATCCTGTTGGTGCATGTCACCACGAAGTAGTCTGCCACATATTTGATATAGTCCTCGTTGGATTTGCTTTTGAGGCAGCATCGAGGCAGTCACCAAGTGCCTCTCCAATGGGGCCCAAAAGTCCTGAAATATTGCCAGTGAGGCTGTGTGCATCAACAAAGGTCTGTGTCAGGACCTGTGCCGTCGGTGAAGACTTTTCCGCCATCTTGGGAAGCTTAGGCGTTCACAAGTTAGTGGCAACAGCTGTCTGCTATGGAATGGGTAGCAGTGTAGGTCAGTCCAGCAGGACCCAGAATAACTCCCACCAGTCCAAAGAGGGGGATAGAAGTCAAGGTGGTCCACACAGCAAGCTTGAGAGCGTGGAACTCTTCTGCCTTTCCCCAGCACAGCAGCCTGTAGGCCACGGCAAGTCTGAACAGGATCCCGAGTTAGGTATCGGTGGGTTAATCACAGCTACCCCACTTCAGTTTGCGTGGAATCGCCCATATTTTATTGCAGTGGCTAAAAATATCCCCCAAAATTCAGTAAGCACGTATCTCAGCACGTATCTCAGGCTCCGCTCACCCTTGTTATTTTAACACTGTAGGATCAGGAATACACATTTGTGTTTCTGACCCTATATTGTTCCTTTAATAAAAGGCCACATATAATTGACACTAAAATATATACTCCTTATTCCCCTGTAAGTATGTATTCATAAATATAATGCCAAGACCCAATTGCAGGGCAATTGAAAAAAAATAATAATAATAATAATATGGAAAAGATATCTGAATGAAAAAAAAAAGAAAAAAAAGGAAAAGTAAAGAATGAAAGAAAAACAAAAATTAACAAAAAAATTAAAATATGAGACTAACAAAAAAAATGAAAAAAGTTAATGAAAAAAATCTAAACATTCAACAACAAAATATATATATATATATATATATATATATATATATATATACTGATATGGAAAAGATAGCTGAATGAAAAAAAGAAAAAAGAAAGAAAAGAATAATAGAAAGAAAACTTTAAAAAGAGCAAGAATAAAGATATGAGAAAAAAAATCAAAAAAATCATTGAATAAAACTGAAAATATAAATAAAAAATAAAAAAATGTATAAAACAAATATGAGAATAAAAAAAAGTAGAAATTGAAAATGATTTATTTAATATCTAAAAGAGCAATAATTTATTGAAAAATATATTAATGAATACATCTCAGAGGAATAATTGTTGATTAAAAAAAAAAAAAAGCCTGAAGTCAATGTCTATATTTAATTCCGTGGCTGAAGGTTTTTTTTTTGTTTGTTTGTTTTGTTTTTTTAAAGGAACACTAAAACATTTGGATACAAACCTGTATTCCTAAATTGTTAGTGTTCCTGACCTTAGTTAAATAGGTCAGGTCGGGTTTTTGCTCTTCTGGCACCGATTACCTCTCTTCCTCCACAATTTTATAGCCTCCTCTGGCGTAGTCCAATCCAATGCTCCTCGTAGGGGAACACTGGGATCCTGATGCACTTGCACAGCGAACATCATACGCGTATCCAAGCTTCCCCATTTCCTATGGGGGCTTCCATATCACATGACCGATCAGCGCAGTGGAGACTCCTCCAGTGGCTGTTTAACCCTTTCAGGTAAACATTGCTATTTCTGCAAAATGGCAGTGTTTTACCTTGTAGGGTTAAATTGACAGAACCACTGCACCCAGGCCACTTCATTGAGATTAAGGTTAAATACCTAATAATGTGAGATATATATACACATATATATTTTATTTATTTACTTTATTTGCAAAAGGTTACAATGTAAATTAACTACATGTTTCTAATTTATTTAATTTATGCTCAAATTACCTTGTTTTTTTTTTTAAATTCTTTATTTTTGTAGTGCACATAAAGGGTTACAGGCAGGCATGAGGTGCCCCGAAAGCAGTCCTCAAGCATTTACTCCGCTTAACATGCGGGACATTTGATTATCAGGCACTTTTTATAGAAAATTAGTTGCACATATATTCAATTGGTGAAAGTAGATTCTGTCACCATAGCTAGGGTAAGCATTTTTGACATAGCTTGACAATAGTTAGGCATTAGTGGATACTACACAGTTATATATATAATAACATTGCTTATCTAGGAGTTGTTCTAAGTTGCTGCATGTAGAAGGTAGATTACAAGATTAAACATTGCAGAGTATTATATGTCTAGTGCTGTAGAGTAAGGCGTTCCAATTGCAGATTATGCTAGTGAAAGGTGTACTGGTATCTACGTATGGGTGTCTGCATGTTTATCATTAGGCTATTTCTAGTGGTAATTTAAGGTATGTTGCTTGCTAGTTAGATGGCTAGCTCAGGTGCTGGCATCATTGAAATGTACACTTCTTGGTGAGCCTAGTGTGTAGCGTTTTCATTAGATGATGCCAAGTCCAGGTTGGGTGGTTTAACCGATCCCCATCAGCTTAAGGCATGGTGCCCAAAGTAGTGGTCGGTGGGGAGCCTCCCAGGCGATGTTTTTCCTTTTCCCCGCTGGGATGTGGTCCGAGGGCAGGGGCGGACTGAGAACCCTCAGGGCCCCCGGGCAAAATAAATCAAGGGCCCCCTTACAGGCCCCACCCATGCTCCGCAGCAAGCCCTGCCCTTCTCCCGCCTCCAGAAACACCCTACACAATCTTTAGACACAAGGAACAAAAGTGCAATAAGTTCTAAACAGGTGCAATATAATTAACAAATGCAAAAAATAAACTGCAAAATAAATAACAATAATCCCCTCAAGACCCCAGTAGAGACTACAATTGAGGGCTAATGGGCCATGGAGGGGGTCTTTCTAGCAGAGGCTATCTCAGTGTCCTTTAGAGAGTGTGTTAGAAAGAATCTCCTCCAGGCCCCATTAGAGACTACAATGGAGTCTAATGGGGCCTGGAGGGGGTCTCTCCAACACTCTGGTTACTTTTTTACAATATAGCAACACAACATAGCTCGCTGATACCTAGGCCAAGTTGGCGCCTCTTACCTTAATTACTGTTGCTGGCTGGCATTCTGTGGGCTTTCTGGCTGGCTGTGGCTTGCTGGCTATGGCTGGCAGGCTGTGGGCTTGCTGTATGTAAGCCTGTGGCTTGCTGTAGGCCTGTGGACTGGCTATTAGCCTGTGGCTGGCTGCTGGCATGTGGCTGGCTGCTGGCCTGGCTGGCCTGTGGGCTGGCTGGCCTGTGGGCTGTCTGGCCTGTGGGTTGGCTGGCCTGTGGGTTGGTTGGCTGGCTGGCTGGCTACTGGCCTGGCTGGCCTGTGGGCTGGCTGGCTACTGGCCTGGCTGGCTGGTGGCCTGTGGGCTGGCTGGCCAGTGGGCTGGCTGACTGGCTTATTGGCTGGCCTGTGGGCTGGCCTCTAAAGATGGCCAACAAATGTGTGGCCGAGACCAGTTTTTAGGGCTTTGTAAGGCAGTGAGCGGAATCCTTGGCCTCCGGGGGCCTGCCCACATGGCCCACCCCCAAGTCAGCCCACATGACCCATCTTGAGTCCACCCACAAGGATGAAGTGTGTGTGTGTGTGTGTGTACTGAATTTGATTGTGTGTGTATGGCTGTAGAATGTGTGTAGTGGATGCAAAGTGCATGAGTAAAGTAGATACAGTGTTTATAGTGGACTCAGATTGAATGTTTGTGTAGCGGATAGAGAGTGTGTGTAGAGTGGATGAATCGTGTGTATAGTGAATGCAGAGTGTGTGTTTGTGTAATGGATGTAGTGTGTAGTGAATTATGTATATTTGTGTAGTGAGTACTGTGTGTGTGTTTGTGTAGTGGATGCTGTGTGTGTGTTTGTGTAGTGGATACTGTGTGTGTGTTTGTGTAGTGGATGGTGTGTGTGTGTGTTTGTGTAGTGGATGGTGTGTGTGTTTGTGTAGTGAATGATGCGTGTGTTTGTGTAGTGAATGCTGCGTGTGTGTTTGTGTAGTGGATGCAGTGTGTGTGTGTGTATTTTTTAGCTGTTGAAATTTTAACTTTTTAACAAAAATCTTTCTCCCTCCCTGCCTCTTACTTGTAGCCAGGGAGGGGGGGCACTGAGTGTGTGGTTGTGTAGTAGATGCAGTTTGTGTGTTTATGTGGTGAATGATATATGTGGTTGTGTAGTGGATGATGTGTATTTGTGTAGTGGATGACGTGTGTGGTTGTTTATTTGTGTAGTGGATGATGTGTGTGGTTGTGTAGTGGATGCAGTTTGTGTGATGATGTATGTGGCTGTGTAGTGGATGATGTGTGTGGTTGTGTAGTGGATGATGTGTATATGTGTAGTGGATGATGTGTGTGGTTGTGTAGTGGATGCATTTTGTCTGTTTGATGATGTATGTGTGTGGTGGATGTGTGACAGATGCTGCTGGGGGGTATTTTTTAGTGGTTGGATTTTTATAAAAAAAATGTTTAAATGTACTTCCCCCTCCCTGCCTCTTACCTGTAGCCAGGGAGGGGGACAGTGGATTCCCTGGTGGTCCAGTGGCACAGCTTGTTGGGCCAGCATAGTGGGGCCCAGCAGACTCCATTTTCCCCCTCCTGCAGCCAGTGATCTATCTCAGTGATTCCCAACCTTTTTTCACTTGGGAACCCCATGGCAGTCAATTTCCATAAATTGTACCCCTTAGATTAGTGAAATGTTTGTAATTAATATAGTTGCTGTTATTTCAAATGTATACATTTTTCTCTGCCGTAGGCTCTCCTTCTCTGCCGCAGGCTCTCCCTGCTCCGTCTCTGCCCCAGGCTCTCCCTGCTCCGTCTCTGCCCCAGGCTCTCCCTGCTCCTTCTCTGTCCCAGGCTCTCCCTGCTCCTTCTCTGCCCCAGGCTCTCCCTGCTCCTTCTCTGTCCCAGGCTCTCCCTGCTCCTTCTCTGTCCCAGGCTCTCCCTGCTCCTTCTCTGCCCCAGGCTCTCCCTGCTCCTTCTCTGCCCCAGGCTCTCCCTGCTCCTTCTCTGTCCCAGGCTCTCCCTGCTCCTTCTCTGTCCCAGGCTCTCCCTGCTCCTTCTCTGTCCCAGGCTCTCCCTTCTCCTTCTCTGTCCCAGGCTCTCCCTGCTCCTTCTCTGTCCCAGGCTCTCCCTGCTCCTTCTCTGTCCCAGGCTCTCCCTGCTCCTTCTCTGTCCCAGGCTCTCCCTGCTCCTTCTCTGTCCCAGGCTCTCCCTGCTCCTTCTCTGTCCCAGGCTCTCCCTGCTCCTTCTCTGTCCCAGGCTCTCCCTGCTCCTTCTCTGTCCCAGGCTCTCCCTGCTCCTTCTCTGTCCCAGGCTCTCCCTGCTCCTTCTCTGTCCCAGGCTCTCCCTGCTCCTTCTCTGTCCCAGGCTCTCCCTGCTCCTTCTCTGTCCCAGGCTCTCCCTGCTCCTTCTCTGTCCCAGGCTCTCCCTGCTCCTTCTCTGTCCCAGGCTCTCCCTGCTCCTTCTCTGTCCCAGGCTCTCCCTGATCCTTCTCTGTCCCAGGCTCTCCCTGCTCCTTCTCTGTCCCAGGCTCTCCCTGCTCCTTCTCTGTCCCAGGCTCTCCCTGCTCCTTCTCTGTCCCAGGCTCTCCCTGCTCCTTCTCTGTCCCAGGCTCTCCCTGCTCCTTCTCTGTCCCAGGCTCTCCCTGCTCCTTCTCTGTCCCAGGCTCTCCCTGCTCCTTCTCTGTCCCAGGCTCTCCCTGCTCCTTCTCTGTCCCAGGCTCTCCCTGCTCCTTCTCTGTCCCAGGCTCTCCCTGCTCCTTCTCTGTCCCAGGCTCTCCCTGCTCCTTCTCTGTCCCAGGCTCTCCCTGCTCCTTCTCTGTCCCAGGCTCTCCCTGCTCCTTCTCTGTCCCAGGCTCTCCCTGCTCCTTCTCTGTCCCAGGCTCTCCCTGATCCTTCTCTGTCCCAGGCTCTCCCTGCTCCTTCTCTGTCCCAGGCTCTCCCTGCTCCTTCTCTGTCCCAGGCTCTCCCTGCTCCTTCTCTGTCCCAGGCTCTCCCTGCTCCTTCTCTGTCCCAGGCTCTCCCTGCTCCTTCTCTGTCCCAGGCTCTCCCTGCTCCTTCTCTGTCCCAGGCTCTCCCTGCTCCTTCTCTGTCCCAGGCTCTCCCTGCTCCTTCTCTGTCCCAGGCTCTCCCTGCTCCTTCTCTGTCCCAGGCTCTCCCTTCTCCTTCTCTGTCCCAGGCTCTCCCTGCTCCTTCTCTGTCCCAGGCTCTCCCTGCTCCTTCTCTGTCCCAGGCTCTCCCTGCTCCTTCTCTGTCCCAGGCTCTCCCTGCTCCTTCTCTGTCCCAGGCGCTCCCTGCTCCTTCTCTGTCCCAGGCGCTCCCTGCTCCTTCTCTGCCCCAGGCTCTCCCTGCTCCTTCTCTGTCCCAGGCTCTCCCTGCTCCTTCTCTGTCCCAGGCTCTCCCTGCTCCTTCTCTGTCCCAGGCTCTCCCTGCTCCTTCTCTGTCCCAGGCTCTCCCTGCTCCTTCTCTGTCCCAGGCTCTCCCTGCTCCTTCTCTGTCCCAGGCTCTTCCTTATACCCCATGCTCCCCCTATTCTTTTTCTGACCCCAAAGGAAGGTGCCACTGTGTGTGTGGGGGAGTGACAATGTGGGGGAGGGGCAGTGTGAAAGTGTAGTGGCAGTGACAGTGGGGGAGGGGGCAGTGTGACAGTGTAGGGGCAGTGACAGTGGGGGAGGGGGCAGTGTGACAGTGTAGGGGCAGTGACAGTGGGGGAAGGGGCAGTGTGACAATGTAGGGGCAGTGACAGTGGGGGAGGGGGCAGTGTGACAGTGTAGGGGCAGTGACAGTGGGGGAGGGGGCAGTGTGACAGTGTAGGGGCAGTGACAGTGGGGGAGGGGGCAGTGTGACAGTGTATGGGCAGTGACAGTGGGGGAGGGGGCAGTGTGACAATGTAGGGGCAGTGACAGTGGTGGAGGGGGCAGTGTGACAGTGTAGGGGCAGTGACAGTGGGGGAAGGGGCAGTGTGACAATGTAGGAGCAGTGACAGTGGGGGAGGGGGCAGTGTGACAGTGTAGGGGCAGTGACAGTGGGGAGGGGGCAGTGTGACAGTGTAGGGGCAGTGACAGTGGGGGATGGGGCAGTGTGACAATGTAGAGGCAGTGACAGTGGGGGAGGGGGCAGTGTGACAGTGTAGGGGCAGTGACAGTGGTGGATGGGCTGTGTGACAGTGGGGGAGGGGCAGTGTAACAGTGTAGGGGCAGTGACAGATGTGGATGGGCAGTGTGACAGTGGGGGAGGGGGCAGTGTGACAGTGTAGGGGCAGTGACAGTGGGGGAGGGGGCAGTGTGACAGTGTAGGGGCAGTGACAGTGGGGAGGGGGCAGTGTGACAGTGTAGGGGCAGTGACAGTGGGGGAGGGGGAGGGGGCAGTGTGACAGTGTAGGGGCAGTGACAGTGGGGGAGGGGGCAGTGTGACAATGTAGGGGCAATGACAGTGGGGAGGGGGCAGTGTGACAGTGTAGGGGCAGTGACAGTGGGGGAGGGGGCAGTGTGACAGTGTAGGGGCAGTGACAGTGGGGGAGGGGGCAGTGTGACAATGTAGGGGCAATGACAGTGGGGGAGGGGGCAGTGTGACAGTGTAGGGGCAGTGACAGTGGTGGATGGGCAGTGTGACAGTGGGGGAGGGGGCAGTGTGAAAATGTAGGGGGCAGTGACCTATCTCTCCATGCACAATAAGGAGATCTCTTACCTTTCTGAGATCCCATGTGTAGCAGTGTGTGTAGGGTTGCATGGGGCCCAAGCTCCTCTGTCCCAGCTTGCCTGTCTGCCTGACTGCCTCCCATGCGGTCTGCTCTGCAATCACTCCGGGAAGGGGGCGGAGCCAAACCGGGAAGGGGCGGGGCAACATGCATGTAGCCGGAAAGCCACAAGTGCTTAATCAGACCGTCGGGCAAATGCTCTGAATAGGTCCTGCGGAAGGCAATTATATGCACTGCACTTTGAAGGACCGGGAGCCCGGGCACGCATTGGATTACCTGTGCAGTCCGGGCCCCCTGGTGGCGGGCCCCCCTCCTGGCCGGGCCCTCGGACCATGTCCGAAGTGCCCGACCGGTCAGTCCGCCCCTGTCCGAGGGTGAGGTGGCAAACGTCCCCTGATCTGTGGTGAGCCTGCTTTGGGTTTGTTGCCTCTGGCTGGGGTTGTGAAGCTGGCGGTGGCTGGAGTCTGCGGTCGGGGCGACTTGGTAAGGTCCCCCCTTGTTACCCCTCTCTATCAAGCAGAGGTGTTGGGTTAAGTCGTGTCTGGGGGTCTGGGGGTGTCTTCGCCCAGGAGGGTTGATGGTCCCCATGAGGGAGATGGGGGTTCGTGCGTGCGGTACCGGAGCTCGCTGCCTGTCAGGTGGGCGACTCACCGCTGGTAGTCTGTTGCTGACCCGCCATGGCTTGTGTCGAGTCTCCCGCCTTCTCCTCCCGGCCTTCCATGCTGTAGTTGCGCCCTCTCCAGGAGCCGCGGGTCGTGGCCCGATGGTTCGTGAGGTTGTAGGAGGTGGTGCCACTGTTGTGGTACTCCCGTGGCCCGAGAGCTTTGCCCAAAAGTCGCCCAGCAGACGGTCTAGCCGCTCCGAGAGTGGCGGCAATGCGGCTCTGTGTTCTGGCTGGCACGTGGCGTCCGCCATGTTAGGTAACGCTGGACCTGCTGAGTAAGTAGCCTGGAGTGTTGCCGTGCACCCGAGGCGTGAGCTGTGTGCCGGGATATCTCTCTACGGGGGGGGGGGGGGGGAGAGAGAGTGTGTCGGGGAGACCTCCAAGTAGTTTGGCAACGGTTAGCAGAGGGATCGGCCGCCTCCCCCTTGCCATCCGTGTAGGCCACTTATGGGCCTCAGGTCAATCTCCAGTATGTCACTTGGCCGCTGGGCTCGTTGGAGCGCTTCCTCACCGGTAAGCCCTCTTCCTGTGGGCTGAAGGGTAGGCTATTTGAGGGTTTAATTCAGATGATTTTTGTGAGGAGCTCCTCCGATGTGCGGCCGTTCGGCTCGGCTGCTAGGCTCCGCCCCACCTTGTTTTTTTAATCTCCAACATGTAGGTTCCAATGCATTGTTTGCCCAAGGGCTAACAAGGTCACATCCTGTAAATTATTGGGAGAGTCTTTCACCCTCAGGAAGTGGATATTGTCCAACTCACAAAGAGGGTGCCATCCCCCAATAACCCAAGATATCTAGGGGTACCAAGCCTATTAAATAGATATTAGATATATATAACCATCAGTGAGGGCTAGTAAATAAATCAGGGGTGGTTAACGGGTCATGGGCTTTGGGTGGGGTGTGTTAACTAAATAAAGAGCTGTAAACATGACATTGTTCACCCCCACAAATGAGAGTACAATGCCCTGCATTAACCCCAGGTGTCTTATTGTCCACACGCCCCTTGCAATGCCCTCAGTTATGAAATTTCTATCTGCCTCTTCACCCTAATAACAGTGAGGGTAGGCACAGTATATCTAATACCTGTAAATACTTACCTCATTTAGGACAATGGACAATGGTGTGTCCACTCCATACTTCATGTATAAATACCCTGGTCATAGCCATGTGTAGGGGGTGATAAATGGCATGCCCATTTATTTATTTATTTATTTATTTGAACACTATGCCCAAAGGCATCTAGTGCTGCCAGCGGGCAAATAGTTGTATAGTGAATATAACCAGTCCCTGTTGGATTTTTGCTGTAAACGCGGTCTTTTCAGAGAAAAGGCAGTGTTTACATTACAGCCTAGGAACACTTCTAGTGGCCACTCCTCAGACTGCCACTAGAGGTGCTTCCTGTGTCAGTGCTGCACAATGTGCAGCACTAACGTTCAGCTTCTCTACGCTCTGCATTGAGACACTGAAATCTCCGCACAGAGATGCATTGATTCAATGAATTTCTATGAGGAGATGCTAGATGGCCAGGGCGGTGTTTGGCTCTGCTCCCACCCCTTCTCCTTGGATGAGATCACTAAAATTGACAATCTTAGCCAATCCAATGCTTTACTATGGGAAAGCATTGTGATCGTCTGAGATAATCAATTCTGATGATGTCAGCCAAGGAGATTCAGGGTTGGAACGAGTGCCGTCGGATCTACCCGGCACTGGCATAAAGTGGCATTTTTCAATGTTTAAGGGAGTCAAGGGGGGGGGGGGGGGGTGGAGCAGGGGACCTAAATAGTTATTTTAACGCTATAGTATCAGGTATACACGTTTGTGTTACTGACCCTCTAGTGTTCCTTTAATAAACTGCAGTATATAAAATTGACACTAAAATATATACTCCTCATTCCCCTGTAAGTATGTATTCATAAATATAATGCCAAGACCCAATTGCAGAGCAATTTCTAAATAAAAAAAATAAAACAAAACAAAAAATAATATGGAAAAGATATCTGAATGAAAAAAAAAAGGAAAAACAAAAGAATGAAATAAAAACAAAAATGAACAAAAAAATTTAAATATGAGGATAACAAAAAAATGAAAAAAATTTATGAAAAAATATGAAAATACAAGAAAATAAAAATATATATATACTGATATGGAAAAGACAGCTGGATGAAAAAAAGAAAAAAGAAAGAAAACATAAAAAAGAGCAAAAATAAAAAAGTGAGAACAAAATATTTGAAAAAATAAATTAAAAAAATCATTGAATAAAACTGAAAATATAAATAAAAAAAGAAATAAAAAATATAAAACAAATATGAGAATAACAAAAATAGAAATTGAAAATGATTTATTGAATATCTAAAAGAGCAATAAATTATTGAAAAATATATTAATGGATACATCTCAGAGGAATGATTGTTGATTTAAAAAAAAAAAAAAATCCTGAAGTCAATGTCTATATTTAATTCCATGACTGAAGGGTTTTTGTTGTTGTTTTTTTAAAGGAACACTAAAACAATTGGATACAAACCTGTATCCATAAATTGTTAGTGTTTCTGACCTTAATTATGTAGGTAAGTTTGGGTTTTTGCTCTTCTGGCAACGATTACTTTGAGATTAAGTGGCCTGGGTGACACTATTGATCCTTTCATTTATTAATCCAAAAGGTTTCCATTTGATCTAGTTTTTTATTATTATTATTATTAGTAGTAGTAGTAATATAATTATTATTATTATTTCCTCCTCTTTATTGTGCTTGAACTTGTTAAATACCTAATAATGTGAGATATATATACACATATATATCTTCTTATTTATTTACTTTATTTGCAAAAGGTTACAATGTAAATTAACTACATGTTTCTAATTTATTTAATTTATGCTCAAATTACCTTGTTTTTTTAATCTCCAACATGTAGGTTCCAATGCATTGTTTGCCCAAGGGCTAACAAGGTCACATCCTGTAAATTATTGGGAGAGTCTTTCACCCTCAGGAAGTGGATATTGTCCAACTCCCAAAGAGGGTGACATCCCCCAATAACCCAAGATATCTAGGGGTGCCAAGCCTATTAAATAGATATTATATATATATATATATATACATATATAACCGTCAGTGAGGGCTAGTAAATAAATCAGGGGTGGTTGACAGGTCATGGGCTTTGGGTGGCGTGTGTTAACTAAATAAAGAGATGTAAACATGACATTATTCACCCCCACAAATGAGAGTGCAATGCCCTGCATTAACCCCACGTGTTTTACTGTCCACCCGCCCCTAGCCATCCCCTCAGTTATGAAATCCCTACCTGCCTCCTAATAACAGTAAGGGTAGGCACAATAAATCTAATACCTGTAAATACTTACCTCATTTAGGAGAATGGACAATGGTGTGTCCACTCCATACTTTATGTATAAATACCCTGGTAAAAGCCATGTGTAGGGGTGGAAAATGCAATGTCGAATTTTTGTTTTTTTAAATGTATTTATTTATGTTTTATGTCTGCCTAGGGGGGAAATAGTTCACAGATTTAAAATATTAGCCTGGATTTTAAAGGAGCGCTATAGGGTTAGGAATGCAAATGTGTATTCCTGACCCTATAGTGTTAAAATCATCATTTAGGTCACCAGCCCTCACTTGCCCCCTTAAATAAGGGGATTTCTTTTATGTTTTAATTTAAAATTAAAGAAATAAATACATTTACCTTTACTCCAGTACTACAAAGGGTCTGCTGGCATTGGCTCCGTCCCCAATATGCCTCCCTGGCTGAGATCATCAGAACTGACAATCTCAGCCAATCCAATGCTTTCCTACAGGTGGGGTGAAGCCAAACGCCGTGCTTGCAAATCAGCATCTCCTCATAGAGATGCATTGAATCAAGATATCTATATGAGGAAAGTTCAGTGACTTCCTGCAGAGCATTGTGCAGCACTAATCCAGGAAACACCTCTAGTGACTGCCACTGGAGGTGTTCCCAGGCAACTGGAGGTGTTCTGAAAAGGCAGTTTTTACAGCAAAAAGCCTGAAGGTACGGACTATACTTACTAGAACAGCTACATTAAGCTGTAGTTCTTCTGGTGAATATAGTGTCCTTTTACGTGTCCGATGCCCACATTTTATGCATTTTAGCTTTCTGGCTGAAATCCAGGCAAACTTCGGACTTCTTATGAAGAAAGTCTTTATTTTGCAGTCAGAATATACACAGAATATACACAGTCATATGGTTTTGTAAGGGGCTAATGAGACTTTAATGAATAACCCTGTCAATAGTCAAATTCAGCCAAAAACAGCCAAGTTATGACTATGGCATCGAATGACTATAATTACTTGTGCCTACATTTTGCCATCAGATTTTAATTTGCTATGATTTAGAGTTTAGCGAATAAACTGTTCATGAAGATTTTTTCCTTTTTGTATAAAAGGTTTTTTTTCTTCATTATATATAAATAAATAAAAACATTTAAAAACATTTTCTTCTGTCATGCTCTTTTATTGCAACACAACTCCAGGGCTGATTTACTAAATATTTAAAGGAAGACCTCAAAACATCAGCATTCTGTAGAAGCTTTGGTGCCAGGAGTGCCATGGCTTCAACCTAACCTAAGAACGGTTTTAGAACGGGTTGACTTCCCATATGGGGTCCTCTGGTCACTGCCCCTCGCCAATAGTACAGCTGACAGAGAGGCTGTAAGTTCTCTGTCTGTTCTAATCCTGGCAGTGCAGAGCTCAGCTGATTGGCTGACAGTGATCAGCTTACTCTCTCAGCCAATAAGCTAGCCATGCAGCAGAAGTTCTGGCTCTCTGTTGAATGTAGTAATTGAATGCAGCATGCAGTAGTGGTTATGGTTGAACATATGTGTTTTAAACTTAGCTATTAAATAGGGGGCAATTATACAAACCATGTCAGTTACACAGGACCCTTGCTAATCACAGATTTGTTATTATTATAGCTTGGCTATATGAGAACAGTATACAACTGGGAGTATTGATGGAATTGTCTAATGTAAAGATGTTGAGAGGTGACAGAGTTAATTAAAGGGTTACTGAAAACATCATAACCACTTTATCCCAATGTAGTGGTTATGATGTATGGAGTTCCGTGGTCCACATACAGACTCCAGGCTCCATGGTGCTTTAAGTCCGTTGCTGGTAGTCATAAATGGACGGTCCTTCATTTAAAGGTAGAATGTGGAGGCCACAAAGTGTGCTTTATGTTTTTTAAAGTAATGTGCAGAATATGAGGCACAGGATAGGACCAGCACAGGAAGCAAATAGCAACACAGACTTGTTGGTAGAGATACAAAGAGGCAAATAAAAAGTAAAAAATGCCAAAGTCTAATTCCTCCCTCAATTCCCATTTCTTTTTTCCAGTAGTAACACTTCTCTTCTCACTAATAACTTCAGTGATTAATATCCCACCTGATGACCAGCTATACCTTACTGGATATTCCATTGACTAACAGGAATATAACGCACTCACACTCACACACAAACACAAACACACACAAGTCTTATATTTGTGTATTATCCTATACATAGCTCGGGTGCCCAGTCCATTATCTGCAACCCATTTATGTAAATTACTTGGACAGTGCATCCTGCAAGCTTTCTACATCAATAAAGGGAAATACTAAATATATAAGGGTGACTAAATATATAAGGGCAACTCATGCAGGAACCCACAAAACTGAGCGTCTTGTATATGAAAATCAAAATATCACTGTGTGTGCGCTCCAAATATTCTCAAACTCAGCTAGAGTTAAATAATAAAAAGCTTTATACAAATAAACACAGTAAAGGTAACTGTACACGGTCTCCAGTATAAAACTAATAAAGCAGTGAATTGATTGAAAACATGTAGAAAAACATAATAATGTATCAATGCATGGAAAAATCTACTTACAAAATAAAAAAAAGTATCAAATCCAATAAATCAGCAAATAGCAACTCAAACTGAAGTGTTATCAGAAGAATGAATGCGCAGTAGGAATCTAATTTGAATGTAGGTGGTATTCAAGTGGTGAATGTAAATATCTCTTCCAGTTTGAGACCCCCATTTACATACTATCCGCAGGCAGATAAAGGTAATTTTATACAGATCTTTTGTGATCTGGTGTTGAAAGATTTGAAAATAAGAATAAGGAATTTGTATGTAACAGCTTGGACAAAAAGGGAATTAAATGCCATAAAAGGTTTTAAGAATAATATACATATCATCATTAATGGGGGCTAATATGGGAGGTGGTATCATACTTGATAGGCTTGAATATCTGAAAGTAGCCAATACAATCTTGGGAAATAGGGAATATTACCAGGTGCTGAGGTTTAACCCTACTACTAAGTTTGTGAAAGAGCTATGTGAATTGGTAGACTATGTTTATTTTAGAAATACATTAAGAAAATGGTTGTTTTTTTGTCAGCTCCTGGTGATATCCCTATATTCTATTATCTAGCCAAAATCCACAAGTCACTTCAAAACCCTCCTGGGCGTCCTACAGTTTTCTCAGTTGGGTCCCTTATGGCTCCAATGTTAAGAGGGTGTATTCCCATTTACAGTGATATGTCATTCATTTACCTTCCTTTATTAGGGATACCGGACATGTGTTATATTTGATTAATGAGATTGCATGGTTAGAGAATTATAGTTTGGTGTCAATTTATGTGGCTGTCCTATATTCTAATACTGACTATCGGTTGGGATTACAGGCTCTTGAACACTACCTCTCCTCTGATCCTATATTGCCAGAAAAACAAGCTTATTCCATGTCCCCTGCATGGAGACGCTGAACTTTCCTCATATAGATGCGCTGATTCAATACATCTCTATGAGGAGATGCTGATTGGCCAGCACGGCATTTGGATCCACCCCATGTCCCCTCTAATGTTGTTCATTCTAGATATCTTGAGGATACTTTACAGCTTTTGGTCTCGTCATGAGAAGTGAATAAGAGAAAGACTTCCAAATACTATATTAGCGCACTCTTCTCTACAGTATTCAGTCCAGCTTTTGACAAGATTATTAGTGTATTTTATAAGCATTGGCCGATCTTTAAGTTGGACCCATGTCTGTAATTTTGTATTTCAGATAACCCTAGGGTTACATTTAGGAAGAATCAAAATCTGAATGCATTAGTTCCTTCCAAACTTAAGTCATTAAATCATCCTTCTAATATTGAAGAACTGACGGTAGGACATTTTTGCTGTGGTCATGTTAGGTGCACTACCTGTGGATACATGTGCCATAGATCAGCCTATTTTGGATCGAACATAGGTGGGGAGAACATCGTCTGACCATCTTGCACAAAGTAAGGAGGTCTTTGGTGGTACGGCATATTGAATCTGCGCATAGTGACCCTTCTTTTATTTCAGTAATTGGGATTGAATTAATACCCGCTAGGGGTGATACAGAAAACGAAATGAACTCTCATTGTGACCCAATCCAAATGGATATTTAAACGTAACATTCTAAGACCTAACAGTGTTAATAAAGAGTTAAATCAGACCCAAGTTTGAGTTCGCGTAGGATTATGTATGTAGGTGTATTCTTTCTTTCCCTTCACTCAAAAGGTTTACATTGGAGGAGAGTTATAGATTATGCCCACATATCGATCTATATATATTGCTAATTCTTCAGGTTAGTAATCGAATGTTGGATTAGGTCAGGTCTTAACCATTAAGTACATATTTCTTTCATCCTTATTAGTTTTTTTTCCTTTTTATTTTAAGTGGTTATTGATTTATGTATTAAACTTTTTTTTAAAAGCACTTCTGCGTGTTAAAGCAAATAGATATATTTGATTACCTTATATTAACTTCATTTAATTTTAATTTATGAATTAAATGTCGGTTCAGGTCAGGTTTTATTTGTTTACTTTTTATTGTTTCTTTTCCTCATGGGGTTTGGTTTTGGATACATCAGGTGTAATTTCTTTTTAAGATGAATTAATCAAGTATAAGTTTATGATTTGTGTGTTTTATGTGTGAATCCATGTCGGGAATTACTAGAGCCCAAATGTGCCCGAGGAACTGGGTATGAATAACCTTTGGGAGGGCTCTTTAAACATATAGATGTTTGGATTCTCCAATATCAGGATTTGGTCAGTGTGTACTGTCCTCTTAATGGAAAACAAATACAAATATAAATGTAGGTTAGATGGTAGGATAGCGGGGGATTAGACTGATATTCTGGAGGTTCTGCTCCCACTTTTGCTTACAATAATATTGTTAGGAGATTTCTAAATTTAGAATCTTCGCCAACATTACTTGACAACCAATATAACAATAGGTAATATTCTATTTATTGATCTGTTTTAATCATTTTAAAATTCTTTATTTTTGAGTGCAGGTTAAAATACAGTTGGATACATTGACTTGTTCAATACTACATATCAAGTTATACATTTGGCACAGGTAGTCATGTTTTAATCATTTTAATGGTTCCTTCACAATTATGCGCAGAGATCAGAGTGGATAGGATTTAGTAGATCTGTTATTTTATCAATAAGAATTTTTTTTCATGGAATAGAGGGGGATGAGAAGGCCTTTTGTTGCAGATGTCACATAAAGCCAGGTAGGAGCAGGGAAAGACATGTGGGAATAGACAATGTGAAGTATGATGGGGGAGGAATGATGTGACACATGACATGGGAGAGATGGCAGAGACAGGCAATGTACATAGGAGAGATGGCAGAAAGTTATGGGAGATTTGGAGAGGATGGCAGACATATATTGAGGACATAGGATGGCAGAGAGTGATAGGAGATAAGGGGAGGATGGCAGGCATGGTAAATCACTCACTAAAGTGAGAATTCAAAGTGAATTTCTAGTTTAAAGGGACAGCTTAATGTAGTTGTTCTGGTGAGAATAGTCTGTCCCTGCTGGCTTTTTCCTGTATACACTGCCTTTTCAGGGAAAGGCAGTGTTTACATTGCCTCCTAGGGACATCTCCAGTGGCAGTCACTCAGACGGCCACTAGAGGGGCTTCCTGTGTCAGTGCTACACAATGTGCAGCACTGCCGTTCAGCGCATGGAGACACTGAACATTCCCCAGAGAGATGCATTGATTCAATTCATCTCTATGAGGAGGTGCTGATTGACCAGGGTAATGTTTGGCTCCACCCCCATCCTGCCTCTTTGGCTAATATCATCAGAATTGATTATCTTAGCCAATCCAATGATTCCCATAGATGGACCCATGCAATGTTGGAATAAAGGTAAGTTTTTACTTATTTATGGTTACTTATTTATGTTTTTAAAACTTTAGGGTCAGGAAAATAAATTTTTATTCCTGTCCCTGAAGTATTCATATAATGTCAAAATAGCCATACTGGCTAAGTAAGCTATGCTTTGAGTTTGGTTACTCTGGCATTTGAAATGCACGTTGAATTCTCACTTTTCTAAATAACCCTGTGTGAATGATGTTGTTTTTTAGGAGAATGGCAGAGACACGTGGGGAACATGCGAAAGATGGCAGAGATTGATGGGGAGTATGGGGAGGAAGGCTTAAACTTATGGGTGGTGTGAGGAGGATATAAGAAAGTTATGGGGAGGATGGCATTGACTCATGGGGAAAATGGGAAGGATGGCAGAGACACACAAGGAAAATGAGGAATGTCACAGATATACGCAGGTGGTATGCCCCCAATGACTTTGCTGGAGGTGGAGTTACACCTGTGGAAGCAAAGTGGACTCAACAGACAAAAAAACACCACATCCAGTGTTAAAACATTTAAAATTAATTTAACACTGAACAGCACCACGGGATTCCATGCATCATAACCTCTTCAATTAAGTGGCTATGGTACATGAAGTAGCTCTTTAAACACAGTTTTAAGTTGATAATAATTTACAACTTTGCTGGAATAATTGACAGAATATATAATTATTGGATTGTAATGGTGTTTAAACTCCCTTCCCTCCCACCCAAAAAACAAGCCAAAATGTCATGAACTGTTATCAAATAAGAACAAGTACAGGATAGTGATCAATGTCTGTCTTGTTAAGAGTAATCCCTTTTTTGTTTTTGTTCTATGTGTTTCAGCACAAGCTTTTGTCTAATAATTCTCTATGTTCTTTATATTCTAAGCTTGTTTCAGTAGAGCCCAACTTGTAGAAGTTACTAATGTGCCTGATCCACTCATTGTACAGTGCTACATACTTTTAAATTAAAATTGTATTTCTTGTGCTTTTTTACTCTTTAACAAGTTCACAATAGGTTTTACAAAAGCCAATTCAACTCTCAATCCATCAACTTCTAGTTTTCTTTGTAACCTCTGAGGCAACTTCTCTCTTTAAGTATCTTGCAAAGCTTAAAGTATAAAAGTGCTGTATATTCTGTGTCTGTATGAGGGCTGCTGCTCCTGGTTCTTTTAGGAGATTCTAATCCTAAGAGCATTTCTTTGGTACAGAGGTTTAGAACATCTGTAAAACAAACGGAGGTGAAAACCAATGTGTAATTAAGATGCTGCCTGAACATTATATACAGCTCCCTCGCCACTCCCTCCCCTGCCATCTGGATAAGTAGATGCCTACTCTTCCTTACTGTACAGTCGGCCACCTCCTAGTGGGCTCTTGGGCCCCCCTGACACACAGAACAAAGAGGGCCTTGTAACACTTGCGACTTCAGCAACCTGTGTGTAGCTTCACCATTGGTGGCCAGCTAGAGATGATGGCAGAGACACACGAGGGACATGTTGAAGGTGGTAGGGACACATTCAGACCAATAGGGAGCATATGTTAAACCATGTACGTATAGATATATACACACACACACAAAAAAATCAGTTATTCAATAAGGGTATTTCCAATTATATTTTTACATATATGAAAGAAACAAAGTATAAGTGGAGCTCTGAAATACCTGAACAGATGAATATGTTGATGAGAATGCTATTACAATGATCTGCAAATAATAAACAATCAAATCATAGTGCAGATGGTTATTACAACCAAAAATGAATAAAGTAATGCAAATTGACAACTCACAAGTGTAGAGCCAAAAGATCACCTGGCTTTAGTGTAAAGCGCCTTGGGATCTTTCAAGGGAGATCCACTGCCCTCTTTCTGTCTCCTTCTGGTCTCCTCCACATCCAATTGGGCATATAGAGATGAACAGGATAACTCCAAAGGTGAATGAGACGAAATTTATTAAATAAAATTAAACAAGAATTCAATATAAAAATTCAATAAAAAATCAATTGATCAAAATAGAATAAAAAAAAGTCCTAAAATAAGTCTAAAACGCGTTTCGCCATTGATTGGCTTCCTCAGTTGGTGTGTTTTTCATGCTGCGTCCTTTTCCTCTTTTATATGGCCTTAATGTTCAAATTGCCGGCATCTGTGGAACCGGAAGTTGGTTCCGTGGAACGCACGCAAATCCAGTTGGAACGCACGTTCGCGCGTCGATCATGTGACTCGGCTTCTCACTTCCTTTTTCTTCGTGGAACGCAACGTATGCGTTCCACCTCCATAGTTCATTCTAATGCACTCTATTGAGCATCCAGTCCTTAACCCTAATAGTTCATTTATCCTCATAACAAACGAGGAAATAGAAATAATTGAAAACATTATTAGACGGATGTAGACAGTAAGGGTATCTTTAACCTTTCAGATAAGGTATTGGATAAAGATGAGCTTGGGATTTTAAAAAGAGGATTGGAGTTCACCCCAACTTCAGACTTCAAACCCTTTGAATTCTTTATAGATCTCAACCGTTTCACTAGACAGTTATATTTGAAAAAGTTCTTTTATAATAAAAATTCTGTGGAAATAGATACCACTTCCCCGTATGTACATAGCAATCTTAAAGATAAATCAAATTTTTTTCCCCAGAAATATGATCTCGAGTGAGATTCAAACCTTCAAAACCATGGTAATGAAGGAGGTTAGTAAAATAAAGAATACAAACAAGTATCAAAAAAATCTTTCACGAGTAGAAACGAAGGCCTGAAGAAGCCTACTGAAAAATGAGAATTTGATTATAAAACCTGCAGACAAAGGAGGAGGAGTGGTAGTTTATTGCTTAAAACAGCATTAACACCCAGTACTCCCAAGCAACCAAGTCCTGCTGTATCTTCAGAGCAGAGACTGGGCCCCTTAAAACAGCATTAACACCCACTACTCCCAAGCAACCAAGTCCTGCTGTATCTTCAGAGCAGAGACTGGGCCCCTTAAAACAGCATTAACACCCAGTACTCCCAAGCAACCAAGTCCTGCTGTATCTTCAGAGCAGAGGTATCATATCTGGAAGATCTACTCAAGAATACCTGTATTACTGTTTCTTTTAAACTCTTATTTTAAAATTGTGTTCTATTCCATCTCCCTCCCTATACTATCACTACTTAATTGATAGCTATATCTCCCATCCTGATCTTCTGTTTTTGTTTTTCTTAAAGCTGGTATGATCATGTCATTTTATGTTCATTTTCTAAGACTCTTTGTTAATTGGTTGTTTAGCTAGTGTTACTACTCTCACTGATCTAGTAAATTTATGTTCATGGTTTATGACTTTCACCTATCTGATCCTTCCTATCTTTTTATCCCAAATGTTCTCTCCTTTTAGTTTTTCATCTCTAATTAATTACCTCAATAGCCCCATGTCTCCCCACCCATAATAGTGTGTTTTATTTATTTATTTATTTCTAACCTCACACCTTATATTTCAGACTGGGCCCCTTAAAACAGCATTAACACCCAGTACTCCCAAGCAACCAAGTCCTGCTGTATCTTCAGAGCAGAGGTATCATATCTGGAAGACAAACAAGCACCTCAAGGAGGACCCGCCCCCAACCATGGCATACTAAATCAACGCGCTACCTGCAAAGATGCACCCGTTGTGCTGAACGCTCCTGGAGGAAGTCTCGTACCCAATCAGACTTTCTCCATTGTAGATTCATATTTTGTTCATACAGTGCAGCCCTTGCCCTTGCCAAACAGTCCTAGTTTTCCTCTCTCATTAGTTCATGTTCCCGCAACCCCAGGCGTCTCTTTGACACCTTTAATTCTCTTCTTCGCCCTGCTGTGGCCACCCCCAAAACTAACCTTACTGCTGATAACTTTGCATGTTACTTCACTGACAAGATTGAACAGCTAAGGAAAGAATTCTCCCCTCCTTGCCTTTCTGTTTCTCAATCACACATAGATCATGCCTCTCCTACCCTTCAGACATTCTCCCCAGCTACTGACCAAGAGGTGGCTGCTCTTCTTTGCTCCTCTCGCCCCACCACATGCCCACTCGATCCTGTCTCGTGCCTTCTCTAACACACATCTTCAACTGCTCACTCTCTTCTGGCATCATCCCTGCTGACCTTAAACATGCCACTGTAGTACCTATACTAAAAAAAACATCCCTCGACCCATCCACCCTCTCTAACTACCGTCCCATATCCCTGCTCCCTTTTTCCTCAAAGCTCCTGGAAAGATTTGTTTTTACCCGTGTGTCTCATTTCCTCAATTCCAACTCTCTCCTTGACCCCCTTCAATCTGGCTTCCACCCTCTCCACTCTACTGAGACTGCCCTTATCAAAGTTACTAACGACCTAATCGCAGCTAAATCCAAAGGCCACTACTCCATACTAATTCTTCTCGACCTCTCAGCGGCCTTTGACACCGTTGATCATGCTCTCCTTCTTCAAACTCTTCAATCGCTTGGTCTCTGTGACTCTGTCCTCTCGTGGTTTTCCTCTTATCTCTCCCAACGCTCATTCAGTGTCTCCTTTTCTAATGATACCTCCTCCCCTCGCCCTGTCTCAGTTGGAGTCCCCCAAGACTCCGTCCTTGGTCCCCTTCTATTTTCTCTTTATACTGCCTCTCTTGGCAAACTTATTACCTCTTTTGGATTCCACTACCACCTGTATGCTGATGACACCCAGCTATATCTCTCCTCCCCAGACCTCTACCCTGCCGTCCTGCAACGCGTCACTGCTTGCCTTTCTTCCATCTCTGACTGGATGTCCTCCCGCTGTCTGAAACTCAATCTCTCAAAAACTGAGCTCCTTGTCTTTCCTCCTCCTAATACTGATCCTCCTCTTTCACTCTCCCTTCAAGTTTGTGGTACCAACATCAGTCCATCCTTGCAAGCGCACTGTCTTGGCATCATACTTGACTCTGGTCTCACCTTTGAGCCTCACATCCAGCATGTTGCCAAATCCTGTAGATTCCATCTTAAAAAAATAGCCCGCATTCGCCCCTTTCTTGCACCAGATACTACCAAGGAGCTTGTCCATGCTCTAGTAATTTCCCGCATGGATTATTGTAACCCTCTCCTGATTGGTCTTCCCAATAGCCGTACTGCACCCCTACAGTCCGTAATGAATGCTGCTGCTAGATTGATTTTCCTCTCTAGTTGTTTCTCTCACACCTCACCCCTCTGCCAGTCCTTACATTGGCTTCCTGTATGCTTTAGGAGTCAATTCAAAGTACTAACTCACACCTATAAAGCACTGAACAACTCTAGCCCCTGTTATATCTCCTAACAGATCCATAGGTATGTCCCTTCTCGGTCTCTCCGCTCTGCCCGTGACCACCTCCTGTCCGTTGTCCGCACTCGTACGGCCAACTCGCGCTTGCAGGACTTCTCGCGGGCGGCTCCCTTCCTATGGAATAGCCTGCCTACCGCCATCAGACTCTCCCCTAGTCTTGCATCTTTTAGGAAGTGCCTTAAAATCTCTTTAGGAAAGCTTATGGCCTCCAAGACTAACCCCTACCTCACATACCTGTCTCTTGCCCTCTCCTAAAGGGCAGCCCACCTTATTTGATTGCAAATTCCTGTCCTAATGTGTTTTACACCCCACCTCCTATAGAGTGTAAGCTCGATTGAGCAGGGTCCTCTTCAACCTATTGTTCCTGTAAGTTTATTGGTAATTGTCCTATTTATAGTTAAATCCCCTCTCATAATATTGTAAAGCGCTACGGAATCTGTTGGCGCTATATAAATGGCAATAATAGTAATAATAATAATAGTTTTGTCTAAGGAGAAATATGTAGGCAAAGCTGAGAGACTTTTATTAGATGTATAAACATATAAAAAATTAGTATCTAACCCTAGTCGAGAAATAGGAAATAAGTTTGAGGGATACATTAATGAGGGATTGGACAAAAATATTTTAACAGACACAGAGGCCAAGTACTTAAACATTTTAAATCCTCAAATCCCAGTTTTTTATTGCCTGCCGAAAATGCACAAACATTTAACAAACCCACCAGGTAGACCCATAATTTCTGGAGTGGAAAGTATCTCATCAAGGGTCTCAGAATAGATCGATGTACTACTCCAACCAGTAGTAATAAAAAATGTATCATATTTAAAGGACACAATACATATCCTACAGATCTTAGGAGAAATTAAAGGGGAAGAAAATTACATATTGGTCACTTGTGATGTGAGTTCCCTTTATAGTATTATCCCACACAATAAGGGAATAGAGGCGGTGCAATATTTTTTAGAGAAATCGAATTTTAAACAAGAACAGATAGATTTTATCAAAGAAGGTAGATTTTATCAAAGAAGGTATATTTTTAATTTTAACCAATATTTTTTTTGGGTTTAAAGATAGCTTTTATCTGCAAATCAATGGGACGGCGATGGGGACCAAATTCGCATCCAGTTACGCCAATCTATTCATGGCGTACTGGGAAGAGAAGTTTATTTTGCACAGTCACTTTTATGCGGACTTGGTCACCTATCGCCGTTACATTGATGATATATTTTTTATTTGGAAAGGAGACGAATTGAGTCTTACAGACTTTTTAAGCTTTCTTAATTGTAATTGTACCTCACCTCCACTCAGAGTAAAATAGAAATACATTTTTTAGATTTGACTATTTTTATAGAAAATGGTAAGATTCACACTAAAAATTATTTCAAAGAGGTAGATTGTAATGGATATATAGATCTAACCAGCTGCCATCATACTCCGTGGCTTACAAACGCACCTAAGAGCCAATTTATGAGGTTAAAAAGAAACTGCACACAAGAAAAGATTTTATAAGACAAACACAGATAATCAAAGAACAGTTTTTAGAAAAAGGGTATGTAACGGACCGTTTCAGCAGACAAGGGGTTAAAATCCGTTTAGGCGATAATCCCCTTTTCACAGACAGGCACAGCTACTGTAGAATCACCAAAGCTCACGAATTGGATATAAGTGAATGCACCAAACTCCCGAACTGCATACAAGGGAATAAGGTAGCACTCTAAACTCCCGAACTGGAACCTCACGAATAGCTGCTAGCAGACGAACAGGAAAAGCTCCCAAGCGGCTTACACTCCTGGCAGTCAGTCCTTATCAGCATACAGTGAATTTCCCCAAGAACGAGACAAGGCTCCGTGTTGAGGGTCAAGCAGTGGTCTGTTTATTGAGGGCTACCTTCCCCTGTATTTATGCAGGTCTCCCACCTGGTGGACACTCCCCTAGGGGACCAAATGGAAGACTGTAACACAGACAGACATGTATCACATTACAGACTCACAGAAGCAAAACATCCCCACAATGCATCCTGGTTTCCTCCCTTCTGCCCTGGAGATAATTGGAGAAGTAATTCAATTATATCCCAGGACAAAGGCAAAACTCCATTACACATGTGGGGACCTAAATACAGTAATATGCTTTAAAATACATGAAGTTACTTTTTATACATGAAACATAGACATGTCACATATCCCCAGATAGCTCAGGTCTGAGTTCACATTATTCGGTGAATGGCACTCAGACCACACAAATACAGTTTAATTGCCATGGAGCCAAAGTCTTTAATCACACAAATAGGCTCCATGGCATAGCTATCTGGGTTACTACAGATTCACATAAAACAAAATACCGAATGAACGGCTGTTCGGCTACATCCCCACGAATAGGAACCAGGAGATGGAGGGCTCAGTGGTGTTCGTGCAAATAAGTGTCCGTTTATAGTTCCATAGTTTAAGTGCCGAACACCGCTGGCCGTACAGGACTTGTAAAATGGCCACCGAACAAAGACCACCCTGCCTTCGTCAATTAAGCTGCGGTTAACCGCAGCTTCAGGGTGGTCAATTGGCGGCACACTCCAGCTCCCAGGTGGTCGCACAATCATTAGTTTGTTCGGTAGATAAAATCTAGATAAAATCTAGATAAAATCTACCGAACACCCCAGCAGAAAAGGCACGAATAAGCCTTTCTGCAGGGAAAATAAGTCTTTTACAATCTGGTCCATAGTCCAAAGGCAGCAGGCGGGCAACCAGGCTCCTCCAATGCAATGTGGCGAGACTGGTCATGTCACAGGGTATAAGGAGAAGGATCTCCAAAAAAGCATGGAAGAAATTAAAGGACTTGAAAGAAAGAATCTACTTACTTATAAAAAGAAAAAACAAAGTACAGAAGACCATAGATTCAATATTCCTTTTATTTGTAATTTCTCTGCTAAAAATAATAAAGTACGGTATGCCATTAACATATATTGGCATTTGTTGCAAGACGATCCGATCTTGAAAGAAGTGCTACCATCAAGACCTAAAATAGTACATAGGGGTGTAAGAATATGAAAAATCTTCTGGTGAATAGTAGTGATGCACCGAACTGTTCACTGGCGAATAGTTCCTGGTGAACATAGCGTGTTCGCGATCACCACGGCGGGCGAACACATGCGCGGTTCGATCCGCCCCCTATTCGTCATCATTGACTAAACTTTGACCCTGTGCCTCACAGTCAGCAGACACATTCCAGTCAATCAGCAGCAGACCCTCCCTTCCAGACCCTCCCACCTCCTGTACAGCATCCATTTTAGATTAATTCTGAAGCTGCATTCTTAGATAGAGGAGGGAAAGTGTAGCTGCTGCTCATTTGATATGGAAATGTATAGCTAGGCTAGTGTATTCAGTGTCCACTACAGTTCTGAAGGACTCATCTGATCTCTGCTGTAAGGACAGCACCCCAAAAAGCCCTTTTTAGGGCTAGAACATCAGTCTGCTTTTTTTGTGTGTAATCTAGTTGCAGTTGCCTGCCTGCCAGCTTCAGTGTCAGGCTCACAGTGGATACTGTGCCCACTTGCCCAGTGCCACCACTCATATCTGGTGTCACAATAGCTTGCATTTAAAAACAAAAAAACTTTTTTCACTGTAATAGATTAATTAGCAGTTAGTTGTCTGCAAGCGTCTGTGTGTCAGGCCAACAGCGTGTACTCTGCCAGTGTGCACAGTGGCACTCATATCTGGTGGCACAATAGCGTGCATTTAAAAACCCACAAACTTTTTTTCACTGTAATAGATTGAATAGCAGTTAGTTGTCTGCAAGCGTCTGTGTGTCAGGCTCAAAGTGGATACTGTGCCCACTTGCTCAGTGCCACCACTCATATCTGGTGTCACAATAGCGTGCATTTAAAAAGAAATTTTTTTTTTCACTGTAATAGATTAATTAGCAGTTAGTTGTCTGCAAGCGTCTGTGTGTCAGGCTCACAGTGGGTACTGTGCCCACTTGCCCAGTGCCAGCACTCATATCTGGTGTCACAATAGCGTGCATTTAAAAACAAAAAGCTTTTTTCACTGTTATAAATTGAATAGCAGTTAGCTGTCTGCAAGTGTCTGTGTGTCAGGCCAACAGCGTGTACTCTGCCAGTGTGCACAGTGCCATTCATATCTGGTGGCACAGTAGCGTGCATTTAAAAACCCACAAACTTTTTTTTCACTGTAATAGATTGAATAGCAGTTAGTTGTCTGCAAGCGTCTGTGTGTCAGGCTCACAGTGGATACTGTGCCCACTTGCCCAGTGCCACCACTCATATCTGGTGTCACAATAGCGTGCATTTAAAAACAAAAAAAATTTTTTCACTGTAATAGATTAATTAGCAGTTAGTTGTCTGCAAGCGTCTGTGTGTCAGGCCAACAGCGTGTACTCTGCCAGTGTGCACAGTGCCACTCATATCTGGTGGCACAATAGCGTGCATTTAAAAACCCACAAACTTTTTTTCACTGTAATAGATTGAATATCAGTTAGTTGTCTGCAAGCGTCTGTGTGTCAGGCTCACAGTGGATACTGTGCCTGTCGGTTTCGGTGATACTTCAATTTTGATAGTTATGGCTCGCTTCAGGTATGATGTGGACCTTTACCGACAAAAGGTCACTCCGGGTCATTCTAAGCTTAGCGTGTCTTTATGCAATCTATAGCTGTATACGGAGTAGACCCTTCCGTTCCCAAATTACTTATAAATACTGTTTTCCTTAACCATTCTAGATGATAATTTGATTTATCACTAAAATAATTCAGTGTCTGAAGACCCAATAGGCACTGTAAAAATATTGTAATAAATGAAACAATGACTCAAATAAATATAAGATAAAAGTGTATTGGATGAATGTAACAGAATGCAAAAATAGTCAGTAAATAATTAATCTTACCAAAGTATTAGTGGCTTACAGCATATGTATGGTGTCCGTGTGCAAGTGAGAATGGAATAATGGTTGAATGTATGCCTGAGTGAATGAATGTTAAAGAATGACAACGTCCTTTCCTTTCTCCTTCAGTTAAATAGCCATTTTGTCTTCCATAAAGCAGCCCCCACCTGTGTGATTTTCCCAAAAAGGTTTTCTAACTTGTTACATGATGTAATGTATTGCATATCTAAGTTTGGGATATTCCCTAAATGGCTCGAGCTTGTAATTAGCTTACGAAGTGTTTTTGTATACATTTAACTGACAGCACATGTGTTTTTGGAATATTCTCTAGAAGGCTCTTGCCTGTAATTAGCTTACAACTAGTTTTGTATACATTTGACTGACAGCACATGTGTTTGTTCTAATTTAACTTCAACCTTTTAGCTGTTAACCTTGTGGAAATGTCATTGAAAATTTAACTTTTTCAAATCTAAGCAAAAGGGCCTGCAATATTTCATACACCTATTTTATACAGCTAAATGTACATTCATATTATATATATATATATATATATATATATGCACCATACCATATAATACACATATATATTGCAAACTACACATTAAATAATGATCAATACTCCACACTCCCCCACTTGTTTTTCTTCTATGACAAAACCAAAAAGAAAAACTAGAGAAAAACTGTGAAAAATCTAAAACAAAACAACACTTGTGCCAAAGAGAAGAAAAAGAGAGAGGAAAAAAAAAAAATTAAATACAGCAATAATGAAAGCAAAAAGTCACATACAAGTGGTACCAGCAGAAACACAGGAATAAGAAATATAACACAGAGTGACGTAGTAAACTGTGTTAAAGCTACATTAAAGTTCTTTAGAGATCTTGATTGAAGAAGTCAAATACCAGTATCAAATTTGGAAGTCCAATAGAAGGAATATCAGCGACATAGCAAGAAATATAGTTCATGGAGAGTTCAGAATTAGAGTTCAGGCCGCAGAATGAAATCGAAATTTGCAGCATGAGATTCACCATAAAATAGCAACAATAGACATTCACAGCAACCAAACAGGAAGTTTGAGAAGTAGGATAACCATGATAGCTCCTCAACTCCTTAGGTGTGTGCAAAGTTTAGGAAATCTTCGTCCGAGGTAATATGCAAAGTCTTCATCCTAGTACCGATCGTACCCATAGACAGTATAGCAGTCAGTAGGAACTTTTCTTAGAAATAGAAATTCTTCACAAATAAGTGTAATAAAAGCAGCTGGATGTACGTTGACAGAGAAAGTTACTGATAATAGAGTGTAGCTGGTAAACCTGTCATCAGAATGTACCACTTAGTATTTAAAATAAAGAGACAAAAACGCCCAAGTGCTGTTTAAAAATAAAAGTAAGGAACCAGTCATGACATAGAAGAAAAACAAAATGGAGATCTAAAAGAAAACAAAAATAATGTAAGAACATGGACACAGAATACAATCCAAAATTAATGAGGAGTGGGAAGCTGAGAGGGATCTAAAGATACAGAATAACCATTTAGTGTATATAATGGGAGAAGACGTTTATGCTTAGACTCTAAGTCCTCCAACACAGCCACCTTTTTACACAGATTACGATGTAAACGTTTGAAATAGCAACCACTGATACAGATGAATAAAAATAAAATCAATTGTAAGAGAGAAATAACTACAACTGGATGCAACATTATATTAAAAAAAATGTGTAGCAGTATTACTGTATCCCAAAACAGATTCCCACCATGAGGTCTGACCATCTTGTTTAACAGCCGCAGAGACCTGTTTAAGAATCCCTTGTTTATGTGTGACAGTAATTTGAGCTTGGTGCGAAACACTCTTTAATGAATTAAGCAATGTCGTAATTGATGTTGAGTCAGTTAACCATTTTTTCATCTCAGAACCCATACCCAAGGGCAAATCTGACATGGAAAAATCAACAATACGTTCCCATGATAAATCCAAACTTATGTTAGTAAGTTGAGGCATAGTGAAGTTCCATACTGAAGAAGCAATGTAAGACACAGGAATGGAATTACACCACGTGCCAGGCAATAAGTGAGTGCTGAGAAGGGATTCGTCCATTGTTTTAAAAATAATTTGATCAGGCTGAAATAAGTGAAAACAAACACGATCTAACCCCAAGTAGTAGACAGAATTTGTAACATTAAATTGACCATGAAAACTACATTCATCCTGATTAACCCAACATGTTTCAGTAGTAGTTTTATATTGGGATGGAGAACATATATAAGAATTAGCATTCGAGTGACACATGGAAATGTCTACAAGGGTCCAGTTGGAACTATCCGTACCCTGGGCTACCCATTGATGTGAAAGTTCAGGCAACAATAATGAACCATTAGATGGTAGGCCAATTGTAGCTAAACGATAAATAATAGCATCTTTGCCTGCCCATGGTATTAATGTTTGAATGGCACATCTTTCAAGTGAGCAGTCAGATAGAAGAACTTCCCACCACAAAAGATGAGTCATCGCAAAGTCAGTCACAGATTTTGAAGCAGCAAGACTCAACGAAGCAGGCCATCTACCAGACCATAAACTTTGCAACTGAAGTTTAAGATCGGCAGACAGATCAGCCTGAACCTGTGAACATAGCATTGCCCATGCAGTATCATGAGTAACATTGTAAACTGAGTCGACCAGAGTGTGAAACTTATCAGAAATAATCTCAGTTGTATCTACCATAACATGAGTTTGATGCTGTTGAAGCTTAACAATATTAGTATTAATACCATATTGGGTATCCAGACCTGTAGAAGTATGAGAGGCTAAAGAAGCAAGTTTATATCTTAGAATTTCTGAATTAATTTGTGCAGCTGATCCCATGACACTACCATATGTACCTAACCCAGTAGCTAAAATATCTCGTCTAGGGCGATGGTGTGATCGAAGTGATACATTATATAACATGCTTTCATGAAACCCCCACTGAAAAGCTCTTTCCTGTACTGATACGAATGGCGTACAATTGGAATATTGTGTGGAAACCAACCATTTATTTAATTGTAAGTGCCAGGTAACCAAACGATATGAAACATCATATGCTACTTGTGTAGCAGAGTCTAAACGAACTTGAATAGGGTCACCTTCCTTAAATGGAGGTGTGGTAGATTCTGGTATAGGAGTAGAGGGAGATACAGAAGCTATAGGAGTAGAAGGTTGAGCTATTTCATCAATTCTAACTATAAACTGTGGAATACCATTGTCTGTACATTGCCATTCACCTACAGAATCAGAGGGGTTGGAAGTATCAACCAAAATAGTCGCAGGCATTGCAACCGAAGTAGAATCCTGGACTTCTGGACTTCCACAGGTATTAAGATTATCCATGTTAGCCATAGGGCGACTTTTAGAATTATGAAAAATGCCAGAAGTAGTGGATTGCAAATCAATACTGCATATCAAACAAATATTTTTATCAAGATGCGGAAGTGCACCATATTCTGGAATCAGAAGATGGGATTTATTAATAAACCATAGCTGAGCATAGTCAAATTTTGGAACACTAGCAATAAAAAGTGCAACAAATTGTGGGGATGTAGAACTATGAGAAATATGATATATGGGACGGTTAGATTTAACACTATTACGCTGAAAGTTAGACAATAAGGAGAAGATAAGGTCAATGTTGGTAGTAGGGTGTGAGACTAAATATATAGGTTTAAAAGGAGCAAGCACTTCAGAAGAAGTGACAAGACGCTTCTGCAGATTATGATTATCTGGATGCCAAATGTTAGTAAAGGTATAGAGCAAACACATCACTGTAACGCATCCCATCAAGCAACATGTCCAAGATGCCATAGTCTAATTTGTAGGTTATGAAAACCAATAAAATAATTAGTTATGATCAAACTGTAAGTTACGGACACCAAACTTCAAATATAACATGAAAAATGTGGATAAGGAGATTATTACACAACGTTATTATTTATTATTAGTAAATACATAAAAAGTATCACACTAGGCTAGGAAAACATGCAACACGTGCAGAAAGTAGTCTAGCCAAAGCTAGTTTTGTACATCCGGTAGGACTGTTTTTATTTTTCTTCGCCCATATGAAGATTAGATGTAAAGGCACCGATCATTCATAATGAGCAGTAGAGTCTGGAACAGCCGTTCTAGAGTCTCAGTCCCTTTGTATACTTTCTGAAAAACAAAGTAAATATAGAATAACAAACACAGGGCTTTAAGAGCCCTTAAACAATTTAAGCTGCATTGCATGCTTGTAGACATTTAAACCATCTGATTTTTGAATAAGATAAACTGAGGGTCCCACTTTGTCCACAATAAGATATGGACCTTCCCAGCAATCTTTAGGAAATTTCCTAGGGTTTTTCTGTCCTTGTTTAAGCATGCACACAGAATCTCCCACTTGGTATTCAGTGAGGTCAGATTTTTTATCAAAATCACTTTTACTTTTTAAGGCGGACACCGCATCTGTGTGCAGCGCCTGTCCTTGTACAGTGGTGAGCCATAGAGAATGTTCTTTGGCCCATTCTTCATTGCATAATGCTACCGAGGTAGATAAAACCATAGGAAGCAAAAGGCGTTCCCAGGAAGGCATACTGCGTCCAAAAAGAACTTCATAAGGAGACATCTGGCTAAGATTCGTCTCTGCTGGTGTTCTTGTGAAAACGGTTGTTTTACATTATGTAAAGTCATTTCCATATCATTATATTCTTTTTCTATTCTAGCATGATGTGCAGAAATTTCCTTCAATTTGTCATCTGATAACACTTCGTTAGCCTCTAATTGAGGACCACGTGTTATAGGATTACAAGGAACAAGATCAGTTTTAGAATGTTCAATTGGCAATTCTGGATACAAATGTGTATACGTGGGAGGAGCAGTGGGGACAGAGGTTACTTGTGAAGGAAACTCAATATTTTCATTGTTATGCTCCATCCATATTGCATTGTCGTCTTCATTAATTAAAGCAGAAGGAAGATCGACTGACAAGGTGGCAATCTGATACCATTTGTTTTCATGAGCAACAGGGGATTTTTTAAATATAGCACTTCCCCGTGCTTTACCTCCTAGTTTTAAAGAAGGAGAGTGCTTTGTACGCAGGCATTGTAAGGTGTCTACAGCTTGATCAAGAATTATATTTTTGGATTCTAACTTATGAACTTTATCTTGTAAGAATCCAGCAGTGTGAGCTGCATTTTGTGCCTGGGTGCGGTAATCTTCTATTTGTACATGCAGCGTATTAATAAGAGAAGCTTGCAGATTAAAACTAACTTGCAACTGTTCAATCATTTGAAGGGACATTAATAGCATATCTAGTAAAGCTTGCAAACTCCTACCCTTTTTTACGTTGCCATCTTTAAGCTGCATTATTGAGGGTAATACTTGAAAAATGTCCTCTAGAAACAGTGCATCACTTATATTTTCGCCCAACTTAAATGGACCTCCATATTTTTTTATCCAACATTTGATAAATTCTTGAAACACAGAAGGGAAAGAAAACAAAACAGGGGAATCAACAGATCTCTGTTCAGTATTTAAATCAATAGGGTCACTTGAACTAGTTTCAAGATTACCTATCCTATTTGGAAACTTAAAGAAAGACATACTTACAAAACGAGAATCCTCCCAGCAACTGAGTACACCGTGTTCTCCACTGCAAAAGACACGACTAAACCTCCCAAGGACGAGGCCCCCAGAATGTCGGTTTCGGTGATACTTCAATTTTGATAGTTATGGCTCGCTTCAGGTATGATGTGGACCTTTACCGACATTTGGTCACTCCGGGTCATTCTAAGCTTAGCGTGTCTTTATGCAATCTATAGCTGTATACGGAGTAGACCCTTCCGTTCCCAAATTACTTATAAATACTGTTTTCCTTAACCATTCTAGATGATTATTTGATTTATCACTAAAATAATTCAGTGTCTGAAGACCCAATAGGCACTGTAAAAATATTGTAATAAATGAAACAATGACTCAAATAAATATAAGATAAAAGTGTATTGGATGAATGTAACAGAATGCAAAAATAGTCAGTAAATAATTAATCTTACCAAAGTATTAGTGGCTTACAGCATATGTATGGTGTCCGTGTGCAAGTGAGAATGGAATAATGGTTGAATGTATGCCTGAGTGAATGAATGTTAAAGAATGACAACGTCCTATCCTTTCTCCTTCAGTTAAATAGCCATTTTGTCTTCCATAAAGCAGCCCCCACCTGTGTGATTTTCCCAAAAAGGTTTTCTAACTTGTTACATGATGTAATGTATTGCATATCTAAGTTTGGGATATTCCCTAAATGGCTCAAGCTTGTAATTAGCTTACGAAGTGTTTGTGTATACATTTAACTGACAGCACATGTGTTTTTGGAATATTCTCTAGAAGGCTCTTGCCTGTAATTAGCTTACAACTAGTTTTGTATACATTTGACTGACAGCACATGTGTTTGTTCTAATTTAACTTCAACCTTTTAGCTGTTAACCTTGTGGAAATGTCATTGAAAATTTAACTTTTTCAAATCTAAGCAAAAGGGCCTGCAATATTTCATACACCTATTTTATACAGCTAAATGTACATTCATATTATATATATATATATATATATATATATATATGCACCATACCATATAATACACATATATATTGCAAACTACACATTAAATAATGATCAATACTCCACAGTGCCCACTTGCCCAGTGCCACCACTCATATCTGGTGTCACAATAGCTTGCATTTAAAAACAAAACATTTTTTTTCACTGTAATAGATTAATTGACAGTTAGTTGTCTGCAAGTGTCTGTGTGTCAGGCCAACAGCGTGTACTCTGCCAGTGTGCACAGTGCCACTCATATCTGGTGGCACAATAGCGTGCATTTAAAAACCCACAAACTTTTTTTCACTGTAATAGATTGAATATCAGTTAGTTGTCTGCAAGCGTCTGTGTGTCAGGCTCACAGTGGATACTGTGCCCACTTGCCCAGTGCCACCACTCATATCTGGTGTCACAATAGCATGCATTTAAAAACAAAAAACTTTTTGCACTAAGTAGAAGTATAGATCAGGGTGTTGCAGTGGATGTGATCTATTTGGATTTTGCCAAGGCATTTGATACAGTTCCACACAAAAGATTAGTGTTCAAACTCAAGGAAATCGGTCTCGATGAAAATGCTTGTTCTTGGGTAGAACATTGGCTTAAAAACAGAATACAAAGAGTTGTCGTTAATGGTAAATTTTCAAGCTGGACAGAGGTGGCAAGTGGTGTCCCTCAGGGGTCTGTTCTGGGACCCCTTCTATTTAACATTTTTATAAATGATCTTGAAGACAGCATTGAAAGTCATGTTTCAGTGTTTGCAGATGACACAAAACTTTGTAAAATAATACAATGTGAGCAAGATATTACTTTGCTGCAGAAGGATTTAGATAGACTGGAGGACTGGGCACTCAAATGGCAGATGAAATTTAATGTTGAAAAATGCAAAGTTATGCACTTCGGCGTAAAGAATACACAAGCAACGTATACCCTTAATGGAAGCGAATTAGGGATAACAACACACGAAAAGGACTTGGGAATTGTTATAGACAACAAACTATGCAACAATGTGCAATGTCAATCAGCAGTGGCCAAGGCCAGTAAGGTATTGTCATGCATGAAAAAGGGCATTCATTCTCGGGACGAAAATATCATTTTGCCTCTCTATAAATCACTGGTAAGACCACATATTGAATATGCTGTGCAATTTTGGGCACCTGTTCTAAAAAAGGATATCATGGCACTAGAAAAAGTGCAGAGGCGGGTTACAAAATTAAGAAAAGGAATGGAACATATCAGCTATGAAGAAAGGTTAACAAATTTAAACCTATTTAGTTTAGAAAAACGTCGCCTGAGAGGGGATATGATAACATTATACAAATATATTCGGGGCCAATACAAACCATTGTGTGGAAATCTATTCACAAACCGGACTTTACATAGGACACGAGGCCATGCGTTTAGACTGGAAGAAAGAAGATTTCGTCTAAGGCAAAGGAAAGGTTTTTTTACTGTAAGAACAATCAGGATGTGGAATTCTCTGCCTGAAGAAGTGGTTTTATCAGAGTCCATACAGATGTTCAAACAGCTACTAGATGCATACTTGCAAAGACAGAATATTCAAGGATATAATCTTTCAATGTAGGGTAATAACTGCTTGATTCAAGGATAAATCTGACTGCCATTCTGGGGTCAATAAGGAATTTTTTTTGTCCTAGCTTGTTGCAAAATTGTGGTTCAAACTGGGTTTTTTTTTTTTTTTTTTTTTTCTCTTTTGGATCAACAGCAAAAAACAGGTGTGAGGAAGGCTGAACTTGATGGACACAAGTCTCTTTTCAGCTATCTAACTATGTAACTATGTAACTATGTAACTGTTATAGATTGAATAGCAGTTAGTTGTCTGCAAGCGTTTGTGTGTCAGGCCAACAGCGTGTACTCTGCCAACCTCTGCCAGTGCACATTGCCACTCATATCTGGTGTCACAATAGCGTGCATTTAAAACCAAAACACTTTTTTCACTGTTATAGATTGAATAGCAGTTAGTTGTCTGCAAGCATCTGTGTGTCAGGCCAACAGCGTGTACTCTGCCAACCTCTGCCAGTGCACATTGCCACTCATATCTGGTGTCACAATAGCGTGCATTTAAAATCAAAAAACTTTTTTCACTGTTATAGATTGAATAGCAGTTAGTTGTCTGCAAGCATCTGTGTGTCAGGCCAACAGCGTGTACTCTGCCAACCTCTGCCAGTGCACATCGCCACTCATATCTGGTGTCACAATAGCGTGCATTTAAAACCAAAAAACTTTTTTCACTGTTATAGATTGAATAGCAGTTACTTGTCTTCAAGCGGGTGTGTCAGGCCTACAGCGTGTACTCTGCCAACCTCTGCCACTGCACAGTGCCACTCATATCTGGTCTCACAGTAGCTTGCACGCATAGTACTACTAATCCCAAAAAAAATGACAGGCAGAGGCAGGCCACCCCGCAGGGGCCATCGTGTTCATGGTGCTGTGATTCCCTTTTGCCCTAGAATAATGCCCAGTTTTCAGAGGCCATGTACCCTGAACTTGAAAACACCCAATCTTCTACAGCTTCCGCTCGGAACCTTGACGCACCATCCTCCTCCAGCTTAGCTTCGGGCACCTCTCAAGATTCCACTCACCCGCCTGCCGCCACCACCAACACTAGCACCACAGCCGCTTCACTTGGTATGTCAGAGGAGTTATTTACACATCCGTTTGAAGAAATGAGTGATGCGCAACCATTATTGCCAGAGGATGTAGATAACAGGGATATGTCTCAGGCAGGCAGCATTACACACATGGACGTACGGTGTGATGATGATGATGTTGTACCCGCTGCTGCTTCCTTTGCTGAGTTGTCAGATACAAGTTAAGCGGTTGATGATGACGATGCGTCCATGGATGTCACGTGGGTGCCCGCTCGGCAAGAAGAAGAACAGGGCGAAAGTTCAGATGGGGAGACAGAGAGGAGGAGGAGGAGACGAGTTGGAAGCAGGGGGAGGTCGTCGCAAGGAGCTAGTGGCACAGTCATACAGCATGCATCAGCACCCGGGTTCAGCCTGACAGCACGCCAATCAACGCATGCTGTGTCCACCACCAGAATGCCGTCATTGCAGAGCTCAGCAGTGTGGCATTTTTTTTGTGTGTCTGCCTCTGACAACAGCGATGCCATTTGCAACCTGTGCCAAAAGAAACTGAGTCGTGGGAAGTCCAACACCCACCTAGGTACAACTGCTTTGCATAGGCACATGATCGCACATCACAAACGCCTATGGGATCAACACATGAGTACAAGCAGCACACAAACTCAAAGCCGCCATCCTCCTCCTGGTCCAGCATCTTCAGCCACATCAACCACTGCTGTCCTCCTTGCCCCCTCTCAACCATTTGCCACTCCGTCTCTCGCCTTGAGCAGTTCCCGCTCATCTGCCCACAGTCAGGTGTCTGTCAAGGACATGTTTGAGCGTAAGAAGTCAATTTCAGAAAGTCACCCCCTTGCCCAGCGTCTGACAGCTTGCTTGTCTGAACTATTAGCCACTCCAGCTTTTACCATACAAGCTGGTGGAGTCTGAGGCATTCAAAAAATTTGTGGCTATTGGGATACCGCAGTGGAATGTACCCGGACGAAATTTCTTTGCACAAAAGGCAATCCCCAACCTGTACTCGATTGTGCAAAAGGAAGTAATGGCATGTCTGGCACACAGTGTTGGGGCAAGGGTCCATCTGACCACTGATACCTGGTCTGCAAAGCATGGTCAGGGCAGGTATATCACCTACACTGCACATTGGGTAAACCTGCTGATGGCTGCCAAGCATGGAATGCGTGGCTCTGCAGAGGAGTTGGTGACACCGCCACGACTTGCAGGCAGGCCTGCTGCCACCTCCTCTACTCCTCCTACTCCATCCTCTTCCATAACCTCCTCGGCTGAGTCCTCTTCTGCTGCTGCGTCTTGCTCCACATCAACGGCACCCCCCCAGCTCCCCAGGTACTATTCCACATCCCAGATACGGCAGTGTCACGCCGTCTTGGGTTTGACTTGCTTGAAATCAGAGAGTCACACCGGACAAGCACAGGTGGAAAACACACAGGTGGAAAAGTGGCTGACTCCGCAGCAACTGGATATCAGCAAAGTTGTTTGTGACAATGGAACAAATTTGTTGGCGGCATTGAAGTTGGGCAAGTTGACACATGTGCCGTGCATGGCACATGTGTGTAATCTGATCGTACAGCGCTTTGTGCATAAGTACACAGGCTTACAGGATGTCCTGAAGCAGGCCAGGAAGGTGTGTGGCCATTTCAGGCGTTCCTACACGGCCATGGCGCACTTTGCAGATATCCAGCGGCGAAACAACATGCCAGTGAGGCGCTTGATTTGCGACAGCCCGACATGTTGGAATTCAACACTCCTAATGTTCGACCGCCTGCTCCAACAAGAAAAAGCCGTTAATGAATATTTGGATGACCGGGGTGCTAGGACAGCCTCTGGGGAGCTGGGATTTTTTTTGCCACGTTACTGAACGCTCATGCGCAATGCCTGTAGGCTCATGCCTCCTTTTGAGGAGGTGACAAACCTAGTCAGTCGCACCGAAGGCACCATCAGCGACAACATACCATTTGTTTTCTTCATGGAGCGTGCCCTGTGAAGAGTGCTGGATCAGGCCGTAGATGAGCGTGAAGAGGAAGAGTTGTGGTCACCATCACCACCAGAAACAGCCTTATCAGCATCGCTTGCTGGGCCTGCGGCAACGCTGGAAGAGGATTGTGAGGAAGAGGAGTCAGAGGAGGAATGTGGCTTTGAGGAGGAGGAGGAAGACCAACCACAACAGGCATCCCAAGATGCTCGTTGTCACCTATCTGGTACCCGTGGTGTTGTACGTGGCTGGGGGGAAGAACATACCTTCATTGAGATCACTGAGGAGGAGGAACGGGAAATGAGTAGCTCAGCATCCAACCTTGTGCAAATGGGGTCTTTCATGCTGTCGTCCCTGTTGAGGGACCCTCGTATAAAAAGGCTGAAGGAGAACGACCTGTACTGGGTGTCCACGCTACTAGACCCCGGTATAAGCAGAAAGTGGCTGAAATGTTACCAAATTACAACAAGTCGGAAAGGATGCAGCATTTGCAAAATAAATTAAAAAGTATGCTTTACACAGCGTATAAGGGTGATGTCACAGCACAATTGGAATCTAACAGGGGAAGAGGTGAAAGTAATCCTCCTCCTCCCACGACCACGCCGGCAAGGACAGGACGTTTTAAAGACGTGTTGTTGATGGAGGACATGCAGAGCTTTTTAAGTCCTACGCATCGCCACAGCCCTTCGGGATCCACCCTCAGAGAATGACTCCACCGACAGGTAGCAGACTACCTCACCTTAACTGCAGATATCGACACTCTGGAGCGATGAACCCCTTGACTACTGGGTGTGCAGGCTTGACCTGTGGCCTGAGCTATCCCAATTTGCGATAGAACTTATGGCCTGCCCGGCTTCAAGTGTCCTGTCAGAAAGGACCTTCAGTGCAGCAGGAGGTAATGTCACTGAGAAGAGAAGTCGCCTAGGTCAAAAAAGTCTAGATTACCTCACCTTTATTAAGATGAATGAGGGATGGATCCCGAAGGGACTGACAGTGGGCGATACATTCGACTAAAAAAGGCCTGATGAGATGAGCTGCCTTGGGCTAAAAATGGTGACCCTATGAAGGAGGAACAGTCCCTATTCTGCTCTGTGTCTGTGTGTATCAGGGTCCCTGAGGACAGGTGTCAATCCATATCTGCCAAATGACCCTATGTAGGGGGAACAGTACCTATTCTGCTCTGTGTCAGTGTGTATCAGGGATCCTTGGGATAGGTGTCAATCCATATCTGCCAAGTGACCCTATGTAGGAGGAACAGTCCCTATTCTGCTCTGTGTCAGTATGTAGTGATGTCCCGAACGGTTCGCAGGCGAATAGTTCCTGGCGAACATAGCATGTTCGTGTCCGCCACCGCAGGCGAACACATGCGGTGTTCGGTCCGCCCCCTATTCGTCATCATTGAGTAAACTTTGACCCTGTACCTCACAGTCAGCAGACACATTACAGCCAATCAGCAGCACACCCTCCCTAGCAGACCCTCCCACCTACTGGACAGCATCCATTTTAGATTATTTCGGAAGCTGCAACCATTTTATTTATTTTTGTCAATTTATTATTATAATTTTTTTTTTGTGCATATAAATGTTACAAGCAGATACTCCCCCCAGACACTCTGTATTACTGAATATACTCCCTTCAGACACCCTGTGTTACTGCAGATACTCCCTCCAGACACCCTGTGTTACTGCAGACACTCTCTCCAGACCCTGACACAGAGCAGAATAGGGACTGTTCCCCCTACATAGGGTCACTTGGCAGATATGGATTGACACCTATCCTAAGGATCCCTGATAAACACTGACATGGAGCCCTCCATGGGTGAAGATGGATTAATTTTTTTGGGCGCTCAGGTTTTTTATTTTATTTTTAAGTTCGACGGGTATGATGGCTTTTTATTTGGCCTTTTTGGGGCTGAAAAATGAAGATTTTAGAAAAAAGAAGACGTTGAATAGTAAGTTGAATTTTACTTTTCAGGGTAGTAATTGTATTCCCCCCTCACTATTTTTTAGGGTGAGGGGGGTAGGTAGGGGCTTTTTTATTTGGTTGTGTGACTAGGGGCTTGTGGACCCCTAGTCACCTTTGATGGGGAGGGGGGAATTTTCATTTTGGGCCCCCACCCGCCGCTCTACACACACTATACACACTCTACACACACTATACACACTCTACAGACACTGCATATACTGCACACACACTATGCACACACTGCACACACTCTACACACACTGCACACACTCTACACACACTGTACACACTATACACACACCGTACACACTATGCACACACTATACACACACTGCACACACTCTACACACACTGCATACACTATACACACTCTGCACACACTGCATACACACTGCACACACTGCATACACTATACACACACTGCACTAACTATACACACACTGCACACCCTATACACACACTGCATACACCCTATACACACACTGCATACACACTATACACACACTGCATACACACTATATACACACTATACACACTGCACACACTATAACACACAGTGCGTACACACTATGCACACACTGCACACACTATACACAAACTACACACACTATACACACACTATACACACAATATACACACACACTGTACACACTATACACACACTGCACACACTACATGCACTACACACACTGCATACACACTATACACACACTATACACACACTGCATAAACTATGCACACACTGCACACTCTATACACACACTGCACACACTATACACACACTGCACACACTGCTTACACTATGCACACTCTACACACACTGCATGCACACTGCACACACTGCATACACTATACACACACTGCACACACTGCATACACTATGCACACACTGCACACTCTATACACACACTGCACACACTATACACACACTGCATACACTATGCACACTCTACACACACTGCATGCACACTGCACACACTGCATACACTATACACACACTGCACACACTGCATACACTATGCACACTCTACACACACTGCATGCACAGTAATAAAACAAAAAATGCTGATTAAAGGGGAGCTCTCTTTTTTTTATTCTTTATTTTTGCAAATTATTGCTGAGATACAACATGGCATGAGAGCCATACAGGAACAGGCATGATACAATGGCAAAGACATTAAGATCTCATAGCGTAAATCCACTCATTTTAGTGTTTGTGGCTAGGGTTCCCTCCCTTGCTAATGCCTGATTAAGTGGTCTATATCTAGAAGGTTGCTGGTATGGGTCTGCAAGTGCAGACTTCAGGTGGGTAAAGTGGTTGTCTCACGCCCACCCCCTCTGAGTACAAATGGAGTAATTCCTGCAACAGTCCAGGATAGGCGAGCCGTCTGTAGAGTCTTCTCTGCCGTTATGCCTAGGGACTAGAGAAGGTGTGACATGAGATGTGTCTTGTCTGCCTTATCAGCCAGGATTTGGCGTTGGCCCAATTTGTAGGAGATGGAGTGCTCCTGCAGACAGTAGCTCGGTAACTTGCTTGAGGGATCTTTGCCATACCAGGGTATGTCTGGAAAAATACCAGCTGTGCCCCCTCAAACGACAGTGGGAGAGCCTCTCGCGGCCCCCATGATTACCCCATGGTCGGAGTCCTGAGTTAATTTCAGCAGAACATCCCTGGGTACATCTTGGGCTATGTTGGAAGCCTTCGTAATTAGGAAACAGGAGTCTACCACTAGTTATTTTGCCTGCTTGGGCAATAGCAGTGTGGCAATAAGCCTCCGACAGTAGTAGGGAGTTCGGTTCCTGCAATCGTTTCTGATACTCCCCAGAATCTCAAATTTTGTTCTGTGGCCCTGTCCTCCATGGTGGCTATCTACGCCTGTTGGTCTGTGCATTGCTTCTGTAGCACTCCTATAGTAGCATCAGTGGCTGATTGTGCTAGCTTGGTGCCCTCCATGCCTTCCTCCACTTCGTCAGCTAGCTTAGATACTGCCTCGCGGATCGGTGCCATATCCGCTTTGAACATGATCTTGATTTCTGTCATTAGTGCCCTGATATCTGCTTCAGTAGATGGATTAGAGTCCTCCAACTCTGAAGTTGTCTGTGGTACTGAGCGTGGTCGAGATGGAGGGAAGATGTCATCATCAGACGACATTGAGGTGTAGGCCTCGGCAGGTGCCATCTTGGCTGATTAAGGCCGCTGGGTCGTGCGTAGGAAGACCCCTATATCTTGGGATCCTGAGCTCGTGTTCACTCATTGCTTCTTGTTCTTTTTCCCTATATCGCTGGGCATCTGGCTGGTGCACTCTGAGCGATATAGCGGTACCGATGACGGTTATTAGCCTGGAATATTGGGGCAAGCTCGCAGAGATGTCCATAATTACTTATTCACTTTTTTTTGTTTTCAGAAAAGCAAAATAGCATTGAATGTTAAAATCCAAGCCACTGTATTTGAATCTATCCTGAAATTTGGCACCTCCATCTTGGCTCCCTGTATATCATTGCTATAAATTTTAAAAAAAAGTTTAACACAAGTTATAAGTGATTTCTGGTGCAATTTCCAGAGCAGTTATCATTTAAGAAAATGATTTGTGGTTAAAATGTTATGCAAGAGCTCTCTTAGTGGGCATCATATTAAATACACAGTGTATGTATTTAATATATACTATTTTGACATGAAATCAGCTGAAAAAGTCTTGTGAATTAGATGGGCTGTCAGAGAAAATTGTAAAAGGACTGATTCATAATAAATGTGTAATTTTACGCTATGGAAGTCCCACAGCAGGCAGACATTATGAACTATGAATGATTATCTTTGGTTTATATTTGGATAGTTACAGCTATTTGTCTTTGAATACTTATGGCAGTGTTCCTATTCCGAAAAAAAACATTTAAAACAATTAGGGTATAACTAACTGATCATTCTGAAATAAAAAATACAATGAAAATATAAAAAACAAATAGAATAATTTTCTGTGTAAGATTTTACTTGTTTACGTACAAACTGTATTAATAGATATCCATTAAAGGATAAAAAGCCCAGGCCATTTACTGTGCCCATTTACCTTATAAGGTTACAGTGATGTCATCATGCATCTTACATCATAAACAGCTGAGGGCAGGTAACAAAGGCTTGCACCTTCTGAAGCCAGTCAGTGTTTAGCTAGGACTACATCGTAAACAGGTACTCATCAGATCTTATATCTATTATCAGAACAAACTGAACATTTCAGGATAATATGGACAATGCTAATATTTCAATGTCTTTGATTTCCTAGTATGAAGTCTGTCAAGCAATATTACTGCCGCATGGACCTAAACAGGATCTGGAGGAGGATGGTAATGTATAAAAGGATGGAGTGATGATAAAGTAGTTAAATAATAGATCAATTTAATACAGATCCAGGGACAGATTTGCAGCCGATCGCCTTATTATGGGGTCAGGAAGGAATTTTTTGCTTGGACATATTTAATATTACTATTGGTATGTCCAAGTTTTTTCGCCTTCCTCTGGATCATTTATTCACTAAACTTTGAATTGTAGCAAATTAAAATCTGACCAGGTTGTTCACTAAACATTGGATTTTATCTGGAAGTATTTTGTGTTCTTGAAACCCCTCACAGTATAATGTTTATAAAAGGTAAAATTGTTTAAAATATATGTAAGCTTAATACAAATGTATTAAAGATAAATTCACTAAATAAAATTAGAAAACTTTATTAAGTGTTCTTGCATAGCAAGACCACTTAATGTTATCTCACATATATATTATTATAGCCAGATTTGCCACCCTAACTCCTCCCACAGTTTTTACACTACATAGACAAAAATCTACCAAAACGTGCAGATTGTTCCCGATCGGATTGCTATTACTTTGTGGAACGTTTCGCCGAATGGTTCACGGAATATCGTTGTTCTTCTGGCGAAATTTGTCCCATAGGAATGAATGGCAAAGCTAGAGTGGGAGCTTGCAAAAGTTGAAAAATCAGGACATGATTTCTAAACTGCCACCGCTCCCTCATTTTCAGGCCCACCTACTCAAATCTTATATCAAAACGTTCAGCTATCCCTGCTGCCACTAAAAATGTCCACAGCTAAGCCATAGTCCTTATAGTTTTCACAATATGACCATTTGTTTGCAACTTACGCAGTCCATTGACATTCATTGAAACTCCACTCTGCAAAGCTCACATTTGAAGGGCAATTTCTAAACTGCGATTGTGCCTTCATTGTTAATATCTCAGAGACATACATACTATACATCAAAATGTAGGTTTGGGTCTTGTGATTCTCACAATATAAAGCTCTTCACTGTAGGATTTATAGTTTTTAAAATACGACCGTTTGAAGATGGCAACCGCCAAAATATTCTGACCTGTGCCAGGCTGCAGCAGCAAGTGATGTCATAGACAGGGCCTTTTGCACCTGCTAATGGTTTTATAACTGTATGTTTTAATGTAACTGTGAAGCACTTTGGGCAACAACGTTGCAATTAAATGTGCTATATAAATAAATAATAACAGTTACTCCACCCACTCCAGTTGTAGACTACTGGTGGAGGCAAGAACACTTCACACAATTTCCCCAGAAATTGTAGCTTTTCTAGTTAGTTATATAGTTACTTTTTAAAGGACCACTCTAGGCACCCAGACCACTTCAGCTTAATTAAGTGGTCTGGGTGCCAGGTCCTTCTAGGGTTAACCCATTTTTTCATAAACATAGCAGTTTCAGAGAAACTGCTATGTTTGTGAATGGGTTAAGCCTTCCCCCTAATCCTCTAGTGGCTGTCTCATTGACAGCCGCTAGAGGCGCTTGCGTGATTCTCACTATGAAAATCACAGTGAGAGCACGCAAGCGTCCATAGGAAAGCATTATGAATGCTTTCCTATGTGACCGGCTGAATGCGCGCGCAGCTCTTGCCGCGCGTGCGCATTCAGCCGACGGAGAGGAGAAGAGGAGGATCAGAGGAGGAGAGCTCTCCGCCCACCGCTGGAAAAAGGTAAGTTTTTACCCCTTTCCCCTTTCCAGAGCCGGGCAGGAGGGGGTCCCTGAGGGTGGGGGCACCCTCAGGGCACTCTAGTGCCAGGAAAACGAGTATGTTTTCCTGGCACTAGAGTGGTCCTTTAATTACTATGGTTTACAGTAATACAAAGACAAAGGGCCTCTTACAAATATAAATCCTTAAAAATACATTTAAAACAATAATAATAATAATTTGCAATTTTTGTAGCGCTTTTCTCCCTGTGAGACTCAAAGCACTTTACAAATATATAAAGCAGACATAAAAGCTAAGCGTTTCTGACAGTCAGATGAGCTGACTGAATGCCTATCAAAAGAGTCGCAGGCCAATGTTAAAATACGTTTGCCATTTAATTGGAAGCCAATGCAGGGAGTGGAGAATAGGTGTTATGTGACATGATCGACTTTGGTTAGTCAGTAGTCTGGCTGCTACTTTTTGTACTGTCTGTTGGTGATGGAGTTCTTTTTCTGGGAGGCCCAAGTAGAGTACATTACAGGAATCTTGACAAGAGGACGCAAATACATGGATTAATGGTGGTGCACAAGGCGTTAAGAACTCCTTCTGTCACTTACCTGATTCAAACACCGATGTCCCTCTGCTTCTCCCCCACCAAAGTAAGCCGACATTGCACACTATACATCCCTGGGTACATCTTGGGCTATGTTGGAAGCCTTCGTAATTAGGAAACAGGAGTCTACCACTAGTTATTTTGCCTGCTTGGGCATTAGCAGTGTGGCAATAAGCCTCCGACAGTAGTAGGGAGTTCGGTTCCTGCAATCGTTTCTGATACTCCCTAGAATCTCAAATTTTGTTCTGTGGCCCTGTCCTCCATGGTGGCTATCTACGCCTGTTGGTCTGTGCATTGCTTCTGTAGCACTCCTATAGTAGCATCAGTGGCTGATTGTGCTAGCTTGGTGCCCTCCATGCCTTCCTCCACTTCGTCAGCTAGCTTAGATACTGCCTCGCGGATCGGTGCCATATCCGCTTTGAACATGATCTTGATTTCTGTCATTAGTGCCCTGATATCTGCTTCAGTAGATGGATTAGAGTCCTCCAACTCTGAAGTTGTCTGTGGTACTGAGCGTGGTCGAGATGGAGGGAAGATGTCATCATCAGACGACATTGAGGTGTAGGCCTCGGCAGGTGCCATCTTGGCTGATTAAGGCCGCTGGGTCGTGCGTAGGAAGACCCCTATATCTTGGGATCCTGAGCTCGTGTTCACTCATTGCTTCTTGTTCTTTTTCCCTATATCGCTGGGCATCTGGCTGGTGCACTCTGAGCGATATAGCGGTACCGATGACGGTTATTAGCCTGGAATATTGGGGCAAGCTCGCAGAGATGTCCATAATTACTTATTCACTTTTTTTTGTTTTCAGAAAAGCAAAATAGCATTGAATGTTAAAATCCAAGCCACTGTATTTGAATCTATCCTGAAATTTGGCACCTCCATCTTGGCTCCCTGTATATCATTGCTATAAATTTTAAAAAAAAGTTTAACACAAGTTATAAGTGATTTCTGGTGCAATTTCCAGAGCAGTTATCATTTAAGAAAATGATTTGTGGTTAAAATGTTATGCAAGAGCTCTCTTAGTGGGCATCATATTAAATACACAGTGTATGTATTTAATATATACTATTTTGACATGAAATCAGCTGAAAAAGTCTTGTGAATTAGATGGGCTGTCAGAGAAAATTGTAAAAGGACTGATTCATAATAAATGTGTAATTTTACGCTATGGAAGTCCCACAGCAGGCAGACATTATGAACTATGAATGATTATCTTTGGTTTATATTTGGATAGTTACAGCTATTTGTCTTTGAATACTTATGGCAGTGTTCCTATTCCGAAAAAAAACATTTAAAACAATTAGGGTATAACTAACTGATCATTCTGAAATAAAAAATACAATGAAAATATAAAAAACAAATAGAATAATTTTCTGTGTAAGATTTTACTTGTTTACGTACAAACTGTATTAATAGATATCCATTAAAGGATAAAAAGCCCAGGCCATTTACTGTGCCCATTTACCTTATAAGGTTACAGTGATGTCATCATGCATCTTACATCATAAACAGCTGAGGGCAGGTAACAAAGGCTTGCACCTTCTGAAGCCAGTCAGTGTTTAGCTAGGACTACATCGTAAACAGGTACTCATCAGATCTTATATCTATTATCAGAACAAACTGAACATTTCAGGATAATATGGACAATGCTAATATTTCAATGTCTTTGATTTCCTAGTATGAAGTCTGTCAAGCAATATTACTGCCGCATGGACCTAAACAGGATCTGGAGGAGGATGGTAATGTATAAAAGGATGGAGTGATGATAAAGTAGTTAAATAATAGATCAATTTAATACAGATCCAGGGACAGATTTGCAGCCGATCGCCTTATTATGGGGTCAGGAAGGAATTTTTTGCTTGGACATATTTAATATTACTATTGGTATGTCCAAGTTTTTTCGCCTTCCTCTGGATCATTTATTCACTAAACTTTGAATTGTAGCAAATTAAAATCTGACCAGGCTGTTCACTAAACATTGGATTTTATCTGGAAGTATTTTGTGTTCTTGAAACCCCTCACAGTATAATGTTTATAAAAGGTAAAATTGTTTAAAATATATGTAAGCTTAATACAAATGTATTAAAGATAAATTCACTAAATAAAATTAGAAAACTTTATTAAGTGTTCTTGCATAGCAAGACCACTTAATGTTATCTCACATATATATTATTATAGCCAGATTTGCCACCCTAACTCCTCCCACAGTTTTTACACTACATAGACAAAAATCTACCAAAACGTGCAGATTGTTCCCGATCGGATTGCTATTACTTTGTGGAACGTTTCGCCGAATGGTTCACGGAATATCGTTGTTCTTCTGGCGAAATTTGTCCCATAGGAATGAATGGCAAAGCTAGAGTGGGAGCTTGCAAAAGTTGAAAAATCAGGACATGATTTCTAAACTGCCACCGCTCCCTCATTTTCAGGCCCACCTACTCAAATCTTATATCAAAACGTTCAGCTATCCCTGCTGCCACTAAAAATGTCCACAGCTAAGCCATAGTCCTTATAGTTTTCACAATATGACCATTTGTTTGCAACTTACGCAGTCCATTGACATTCATTGAAACTCCACTCTGCAAAGCTCACATTTGAAGGGCAATTTCTAAACTGCGATTGTGCCTTCATTGTTAATATCTCAGAGACATACATACTATACATCAAAATGTAGGTTTGGGTCTTGTGATTCTCACAATATAAAGCTCTTCACTGTAGGATTTATAGTTTTTAAAATACGACCGTTTGAAGATGGCAACCGCCAAAATATTCTGACCTGTGCCAGGCTGCAGCAGCAAGTGATGTCATAGACAGGGCCTTTTGCACCTGCTAATGGTTTTATAACTGTATGTTTTAATGTAACTGTGAAGCACTTTGGGCAACAACGTTGCAATTAAATGTGCTATATAAATAAATAATAACAGTTACTCCACCCACTCCAGTTGTAGACTACTGGTGGAGGCAAGAACACTTCACACAATTTCCCCAGAAATTGTAGCTTTTCTAGTTAGTTATATAGTTACTTTTTAAAGGACCACTCTAGGCACCCAGACCACTTCAGCTTAATTAAGTGGTCTGGGTGCCAGGTCCTTCTAGGGTTAACCCATTTTTTCATAAACATAGCAGTTTCAGAGAAACTGCTATGTTTGTGAATGGGTTAAGCCTTCCCCCTAATCCTCTAGTGGCTGTCTCATTGACAGCCGCTAGAGGCGCTTGCGTGATTCTCACTATGAAAATCACAGTGAGAGCACGCAAGCGTCCATAGGAAAGCATTATGAATGCTTTCCTATGTGACCGGCTGAATGCGCGCGCAGCTCTTGCCGCGCGTGCGCATTCAGCCGACGGAGAGGAGAAGAGGAGGATCAGAGGAGGAGAGCTCTCCGCCCACCGCTGGAAAAAGGTAAGTTTTTACCCCTTTCCCCTTTCCAGAGCCGGGCAGGAGGGGGTCCCTGAGGGTGGGGGCACCCTCAGGGCACTCTAGTGCCAGGAAAACGAGTATGTTTTCCTGGCACTAGAGTGGTCCTTTAATTACTATGGTTTACAGTAATACAAAGACAAAGGGCCTCTTACAAATATAAATCCTTAAAAATACATTTAAAACAATAATAATAATAATTTGCAATTTTTGTAGCGCTTTTCTCCCTGTGAGACTCAAAGCACTTTACAAATATATAAAGCAGACATAAAAGCTAAGCGTTTCTGACAGTCAGATGAGCTGACTGAATGCCTATCAAAAGAGTCGCAGGCCAATGTTAAAATACGTTTGCCATTTAATTGGAAGCCAATGCAGGGAGTGGAGAATAGGTGTTATGTGACATGATCGACTTTGGTTAGTCAGTAGTCTGGCTGCTACTTTTTGTACTGTCTGTTGGTGATGGAGTTCTTTTTCTGGGAGGCCCAAGTAGAGTACATTACAGGAATCTTGACAAGAGGACGCAAATACATGGATTAATGGTGGTGCACAAGGCGTTAAGAACTCCTTCTGTCACTTACCTGATTCAAACACCGATGTCCCTCTGCTTCTCCCCCACCAAAGTAAGCCGACATTGCACACTATACATCCCTGGGTACATCTTGGGCTATGTTGGAAGCCTTCGTAATTAGGAAACAGGAGTCTACCACTAGTTATTTTGCCTGCTTGGGCATTAGCAGTGTGGCAATAAGCCTCCGACAGTAGTAGGGAGTTCGGTTCCTGCAATCGTTTCTGATACTCCCTAGAATCTCAAATTTTGTTCTGTGGCCCTGTCCTCCATGGTGGCTATCTACGCCTGTTGGTCTGTGCATTGCTTCTGTAGCACTCCTATAGTAGCATCAGTGGCTGATTGTGCTAGCTTGGTGCCCTCCATGCCTTCCTCCACTTCGTCAGCTAGCTTAGATACTGCCTCGCGGATCGGTGCCATATCCGCTTTGAACATGATCTTGATTTCTGTCATTAGTGCCCTGATATCTGCTTCAGTAGATGGATTAGAGTCCTCCAACTCTGAAGTTGTCTGTGGTACTGAGCGTGGTCGAGATGGAGGGAAGATGTCATCATCAGACGACATTGAGGTGTAGGCCTCGGCAGGTGCCATCTTGGCTGATTAAGGCCGCTGGGTCGTGCGTAGGAAGACCCCTATATCTTGGGATCCTGAGCTCGTGTTCACTCATTGCTTCTTGTTCTTTTTCCCTATATCGCTGGGCATCTGGCTGGTGCACTCTGAGCGATATAGCGGTACCGATGACGGTTATTAGCCTGGAATATTGGGGCAAGCTCGCAGAGATGTCCATAATTACTTATTCACTTTTTTTTGTTTTCAGAAAAGCAAAATAGCATTGAATGTTAAAATCCAAGCCACTGTATTTGAATCTATCCTGAAATTTGGCACCTCCATCTTGGCTCCCTGTATATCATTGCTATAAATTTTAAAAAAAAGTTTAACACAAGTTATAAGTGATTTCTGGTGCAATTTCCAGAGCAGTTATCATTTAAGAAAATGATTTGTGGTTAAAATGTTATGCAAGAGCTCTCTTAGTGGGCATCATATTAAATACACAGTGTATGTATTTAATATATACTATTTTGACATGAAATCAGCTGAAAAAGTCTTGTGAATTAGATGGGCTGTCAGAGAAAATTGTAAAAGGACTGATTCATAATAAATGTGTAATTTTACGCTATGGAAGTCCCACAGCAGGCAGACATTATGAACTATGAATGATTATCTTTGGTTTATATTTGGATAGTTACAGCTATTTGTCTTTGAATACTTATGGCAGTGTTCCTATTCCGAAAAAAAACATTTAAAACAATTAGGGTATAACTAACTGATCATTCTGAAATAAAAAATACAATGAAAATATAAAAAACAAATAGAATAATTTTCTGTGTAAGATTTTACTTGTTTACGTACAAACTGTATTAATAGATATCCATTAAAGGATAAAAAGCCCAGGCCATTTACTGTGCCCATTTACCTTATAAGGTTACAGTGATGTCATCATGCATCTTACATCATAAACAGCTGAGGGCAGGTAACAAAGGCTTGCACCTTCTGAAGCCAGTCAGTGTTTAGCTAGGACTACATCGTAAACAGGTACTCATCAGATCTTATATCTATTATCAGAACAAACTGAACATTTCAGGATAATATGGACAATGCTAATATTTCAATGTCTTTGATTTCCTAGTATGAAGTCTGTCAAGCAATATTACTGCCGCATGGACCTAAACAGGATCTGGAGGAGGATGGTAATGTATAAAAGGATGGAGTGATGATAAAGTAGTTAAATAATAGATCAATTTAATACAGATCCAGGGACAGATTTGCAGCCGATCGCCTTATTATGGGGTCAGGAAGGAATTTTTTGCTTGGACATATTTAATATTACTATTGGTATGTCCAAGTTTTTTCGCCTTCCTCTGGATCATTTATTCACTAAACTTTGAATTGTAGCAAATTAAAATCTGACCAGGTTGTTCACTAAACATTGGATTTTATCTGGAAGTATTTTGTGTTCTTGAAACCCCTCACAGTATAATGTTTATAAAAGGTAAAATTGTTTAAAATATATGTAAGCTTAATACAAATGTATTAAAGATAAATTCACTAAATAAAATTAGAAAACTTTATTAAGTGTTCTTGCATAGCAAGACCACTTAATGTTATCTCACATATATATTATTATAGCCAGATTTGCCACCCTAACTCCTCCCACAGTTTTTACACTACATAGACAAAAATCTACCAAAACGTGCAGATTGTTCCCGATCGGATTGCTATTACTTTGTGGAACGTTTCGCCGAATGGTTCACGGAATATCGTTGTTCTTCTGGCGAAATTTGTCCCATAGGAATGAATGGCAAAGCTAGAGTGGGAGCTTGCAAAAGTTGAAAAATCAGGACATGATTTCTAAACTGCCACCGCTCCCTCATTTTCAGGCCCACCTACTCAAATCTTATATCAAAACGTTCAGCTATCCCTGCTGCCACTAAAAATGTCCACAGCTAAGCCATAGTCCTTATAGTTTTCACAATATGACCATTTGTTTGCAACTTACGCAGTCCATTGACATTCATTGAAACTCCACTCTGCAAAGCTCACATTTGAAGGGCAATTTCTAAACTGCGATTGTGCCTTCATTGTTAATATCTCAGAGACATACATACTATACATCAAAATGTAGGTTTGGGTCTTGTGATTCTCACAATATAAAGCTCTTCACTGTAGGATTTATAGTTTTTAAAATACGACCGTTTGAAGATGGCAACCGCCAAAATATTCTGACCTGTGCCAGGCTGCAGCAGCAAGTGATGTCATAGACAGGGCCTTTTGCACCTGCTAATGGTTTTATAACTGTATGTTTTAATGTAACTGTGAAGCACTTTGGGCAACAACGTTGCAATTAAATGTGCTATATAAATAAATAATAACAGTTACTCCACCCACTCCAGTTGTAGACTACTGGTGGAGGCAAGAACACTTCACACAATTTCCCCAGAAATTGTAGCTTTTCTAGTTAGTTATATAGTTACTTTTTAAAGGACCACTCTAGGCACCCAGACCACTTCAGCTTAATTAAGTGGTCTGGGTGCCAGGTCCTTCTAGGGTTAACCCATTTTTTCATAAACATAGCAGTTTCAGAGAAACTGCTATGTTTGTGAATGGGTTAAGCCTTCCCCCTAATCCTCTAGTGGCTGTCTCATTGACAGCCGCTAGAGGCGCTTGCGTGATTCTCACTATGAAAATCACAGTGAGAGCACGCAAGCGTCCATAGGAAAGCATTATGAATGCTTTCCTATGTGACCGGCTGAATGCGCGCGCAGCTCTTGCCGCGCGTGCGCATTCAGCCGACGGAGAGGAGAAGAGGAGGATCAGAGGAGGAGAGCTCTCCGCCCACCGCTGGAAAAAGGTAAGTTTTTACCCCTTTCCCCTTTCCAGAGCCGGGCAGGAGGGGGTCCCTGAGGGTGGGGGCACCCTCAGGGCACTCTAGTGCCAGGAAAACGAGTATGTTTTCCTGGCACTAGAGTGGTCCTTTAATTACTATGGTTTACAGTAATACAAAGACAAAGGGCCTCTTACAAATATAAATCCTTAAAAATACATTTAAAACAATAATAATAATAATTTGCAATTTTTGTAGCGCTTTTCTCCCTGTGAGACTCAAAGCACTTTACAAATATATAAAGCAGACATAAAAGCTAAGCGTTTCTGACAGTCAGATGAGCTGACTGAATGCCTATCAAAAGAGTCGCAGGCCAATGTTAAAATACGTTTGCCATTTAATTGGAAGCCAATGCAGGGAGTGGAGAATAGGTGTTATGTGACATGATCGACTTTGGTTAGTCAGTAGTCTGGCTGCTACTTTTTGTACTGTCTGTTGGTGATGGAGTTCTTTTTCTGGGAGGCCCAAGTAGAGTACATTACAGGAATCTTGACAAGAGGACGCAAATACATGGATTAATGGTGGTGCACAAGGCGTTAAGAACTCCTTCTGTCACTTACCTGATTCAAACACCGATGTCCCTCTGCTTCTCCCCCACCAAAGTAAGCCGACATTGCACACTATACATCCCTGGGTACATCTTGGGCTATGTTGGAAGCCTTCGTAATTAGGAAACAGGAGTCTACCACTAGTTATTTTGCCTGCTTGGGCATCAGCAGTGTGGCAATAAGCCTCCGACAGTAGTAGGGAGTTCGGTTCCTGCAATCGTTTCTGATACTCCCTAGAATCTCAAATTTTGTTCTGTGGCCCTGTCCTCCATGGTGGCTATCTACGCCTGTTGGTCTGTGCATTGCTTCTGTAGCACTCCTATAGTAGCATCAGTGGCTGATTGTGCTAGCTTGGTGCCCTCCATGCCTTCCTCCACTTCGTCAGCTAGCTTAGATACTGCCTCGCGGATCGGTGCCATATCCGCTTTGAACATGATCTTGATTTCTGTCATTAGTGCCCTGATATCTGCTTCAGTAGATGGATTAGAGTCCTCCAACTCTGAAGTTGTCTGTGGTACTGAGCGTGGTCGAGATGGAGGGAAGATGTCATCATCAGACGACATTGAGGTGTAGGCCTCGGCAGGTGCCATCTTGGCTGATTAAGGCCGCTGGGTCGTGCGTAGGAAGACCCCTATATCTTGGGATCCTGAGCTCGTGTTCACTCATTGCTTCTTGTTCTTTTTCCCTATATCGCTGGGCATCTGGCTGGTGCACTCTGAGCGATATAGCGGTACCGATGACGGTTATTAGCCTGGAATATTGGGGCAAGCTCGCAGAGATGTCCATAATTACTTATTCACTTTTTTTTGTTTTCAGAAAAGCAAAATAGCATTGAATGTTAAAATCCAAGCCACTGTATTTGAATCTATCCTGAAATTTGGCACCTCCATCTTGGCTCCCTGTATATCATTGCTATAAATTTTAAAAAAAAGTTTAACACAAGTTATAAGTGATTTCTGGTGCAATTTCCAGAGCAGTTATCATTTAAGAAAATGATTTGTGGTTAAAATGTTATGCAAGAGCTCTCTTAGTGGGCATCATATTAAATACACAGTGTATGTATTTAATATATACTATTTTGACATGAAATCAGCTGAAAAAGTCTTGTGAATTAGATGGGCTGTCAGAGAAAATTGTAAAAGGACTGATTCATAATAAATGTGTAATTTTACGCTATGGAAGTCCCACAGCAGGCAGACATTATGAACTATGAATGATTATCTTTGGTTTATATTTGGATAGTTACAGCTATTTGTCTTTGAATACTTATGGCAGTGTTCCTATTCCGAAAAAAAACATTTAAAACAATTAGGGTATAACTAACTGATCATTCTGAAATAAAAAATACAATGAAAATATAAAAAACAAATAGAATAATTTTCTGTGTAAGATTTTACTTGTTTACGTACAAACTGTATTAATAGATATCCATTAAAGGATAAAAAGCCCAGGCCATTTACTGTGCCCATTTACCTTATAAGGTTACAGTGATGTCATCATGCATCTTACATCATAAACAGCTGAGGGCAGGTAACAAAGGCTTGCACCTTCTGAAGCCAGTCAGTGTTTAGCTAGGACTACATCGTAAACAGGTACTCATCAGATCTTATATCTATTATCAGAACAAACTGAACATTTCAGGATAATATGGACAATGCTAATATTTCAATGTCTTTGATTTCCTAGTATGAAGTCTGTCAAGCAATATTACTGCCGCATGGACCTAAACAGGATCTGGAGGAGGATGGTAATGTATAAAAGGATGGAGTGATGATAAAGTAGTTAAATAATAGATCAATTTAATACAGATCCAGGGACAGATTTGCAGCCGATCGCCTTATTATGGGGTCAGGAAGGAATTTTTTGCTTGGACATATTTAATATTACTATTGGTATGTCCAAGTTTTTTCGCCTTCCTCTGGATCATTTATTCACTAAACTTTGAATTGTAGCAAATTAAAATCTGACCAGGCTGTTCACTAAACATTGGATTTTATCTGGAAGTATTTTGTGTTCTTGAAACCCCTCACAGTATAATGTTTATAAAAGGTAAAATTGTTTAAAATATATGTAAGCTTAATACAAATGTATTAAAGATAAATTCACTAAATAAAATTAGAAAACTTTATTAAGTGTTCTTGCATAGCAAGACCACTTAATGTTATCTCACATATATATTATTATAGCCAGATTTGCCACCCTAACTCCTCCCACAGTTTTTACACTACATAGACAAAAATCTACCAAAACGTGCAGATTGTTCCCGATCGGATTGCTATTACTTTGTGGAACGTTTCGCCGAATGGTTCACGGAATATCGTTGTTCTTCTGGCGAAATTTGTCCCATAGGAATGAATGGCAAAGCTAGAGTGGGAGCTTGCAAAAGTTGAAAAATCAGGACATGATTTCTAAACTGCCACCGCTCCCTCATTTTCAGGCCCACCTACTCAAATCTTATATCAAAACGTTCAGCTATCCCTGCTGCCACTAAAAATGTCCACAGCTAAGCCATAGTCCTTATAGTTTTCACAATATGACCATTTGTTTGCAACTTACGCAGTCCATTGACATTCATTGAAACTCCACTCTGCAAAGCTCACATTTGAAGGGCAATTTCTAAACTGCGATTGTGCCTTCATTGTTAATATCTCAGAGACATACATACTATACATCAAAATGTAGGTTTGGGTCTTGTGATTCTCACAATATAAAGCTCTTCACTGTAGGATTTATAGTTTTTAAAATACGACCGTTTGAAGATGGCAACCGCCAAAATATTCTGACCTGTGCCAGGCTGCAGCAGCAAGTGATGTCATAGACAGGGCCTTTTGCACCTGCTAATGGTTTTATAACTGTATGTTTTAATGTAACTGTGAAGCACTTTGGGCAACAACGTTGCAATTAAATGTGCTATATAAATAAATAATAACAGTTACTCCACCCACTCCAGTTGTAGACTACTGGTGGAGGCAAGAACACTTCACACAATTTCCCCAGAAATTGTAGCTTTTCTAGTTAGTTATATAGTTACTTTTTAAAGGACCACTCTAGGCACCCAGACCACTTCAGCTTAATTAAGTGGTCTGGGTGCCAGGTCCTTCTAGGGTTAACCCATTTTTTCATAAACATAGCAGTTTCAGAGAAACTGCTATGTTTGTGAATGGGTTAAGCCTTCCCCCTAATCCTCTAGTGGCTGTCTCATTGACAGCCGCTAGAGGCGCTTGCGTGATTCTCACTATGAAAATCACAGTGAGAGCACGCAAGCGTCCATAGGAAAGCATTATGAATGCTTTCCTATGTGACCGGCTGAATGCGCGCGCAGCTCTTGCCGCGCGTGCGCATTCAGCCGACGGAGAGGAGAAGAGGAGGATCAGAGGAGGAGAGCTCTCCGCCCACCGCTGGAAAAAGGTAAGTTTTTACCCCTTTCCCCTTTCCAGAGCCGGGCAGGAGGGGGTCCCTGAGGGTGGGGGCACCCTCAGGGCACTCTAGTGCCAGGAAAACGAGTATGTTTTCCTGGCACTAGAGTGGTCCTTTAATTACTATGGTTTACAGTAATACAAAGACAAAGGGCCTCTTACAAATATAAATCCTTAAAAATACATTTAAAACAATAATAATAATAATTTGCAATTTTTGTAGCGCTTTTCTCCCTGTGAGACTCAAAGCACTTTACAAATATATAAAGCAGACATAAAAGCTAAGCGTTTCTGACAGTCAGATGAGCTGACTGAATGCCTATCAAAAGAGTCGCAGGCCAATGTTAAAATACGTTTGCCATTTAATTGGAAGCCAATGCAGGGAGTGGAGAATAGGTGTTATGTGACATGATCGACTTTGGTTAGTCAGTAGTCTGGCTGCTACTTTTTGTACTGTCTGTTGGTGATGGAGTTCTTTTTCTGGGAGGCCCAAGTAGAGTACATTACAGGAATCTTGACAAGAGGACGCAAATACATGGATTAATGGTGGTGCACAAGGCGTTAAGAACTCCTTCTGTCACTTACCTGATTCAAACACCGATGTCCCTCTGCTTCTCCCCCACCAAAGTAAGCCGACATTGCACACTATACATCCCTGGGTACATCTTGGGCTATGTTGGAAGCCTTCGTAATTAGGAAACAGGAGTCTACCACTAGTTATTTTGCCTGCTTGGGCATTAGCAGTGTGGCAATAAGCCTCCGACAGTAGTAGGGAGTTCGGTTCCTGCAATCGTTTCTGATACTCCCTAGAATCTCAAATTTTGTTCTGTGGCCCTGTCCTCCATGGTGGCTATCTACGCCTGTTGGTCTGTGCATTGCTTCTGTAGCACTCCTATAGTAGCATCAGTGGCTGATTGTGCTAGCTTGGTGCCCTCCATGCCTTCCTCCACTTCGTCAGCTAGCTTAGATACTGCCTCGCGGATCGGTGCCATATCCGCTTTGAACATGATCTTGATTTCTGTCATTAGTGCCCTGATATCTGCTTCAGTAGATGGATTAGAGTCCTCCAACTCTGAAGTTGTCTGTGGTACTGAGCGTGGTCGAGATGGAGGGAAGATGTCATCATCAGACGACATTGAGGTGTAGGCCTCGGCAGGTGCCATCTTGGCTGATTAAGGCCGCTGGGTCGTGCGTAGGAAGACCCCTATATCTTGGGATCCTGAGCTCGTGTTCACTCATTGCTTCTTGTTCTTTTTCCCTATATCGCTGGGCATCTGGCTGGTGCACTCTGAGCGATATAGCGGTACCGATGACGGTTATTAGCCTGGAATATTGGGGCAAGCTCGCAGAGATGTCCATAATTACTTATTCACTTTTTTTTGTTTTCAGAAAAGCAAAATAGCATTGAATGTTAAAATCCAAGCCACTGTATTTGAATCTATCCTGAAATTTGGCACCTCCATCTTGGCTCCCTGTATATCATTGCTATAAATTTTAAAAAAAAGTTTAACACAAGTTATAAGTGATTTCTGGTGCAATTTCCAGAGCAGTTATCATTTAAGAAAATGATTTGTGGTTAAAATGTTATGCAAGAGCTCTCTTAGTGGGCATCATATTAAATACACAGTGTATGTATTTAATATATACTATTTTGACATGAAATCAGCTGAAAAAGTCTTGTGAATTAGATGGGCTGTCAGAGAAAATTGTAAAAGGACTGATTCATAATAAATGTGTAATTTTACGCTATGGAAGTCCCACAGCAGGCAGACATTATGAACTATGAATGATTATCTTTGGTTTATATTTGGATAGTTACAGCTATTTGTCTTTGAATACTTATGGCAGTGTTCCTATTCCGAAAAAAAACATTTAAAACAATTAGGGTATAACTAACTGATCATTCTGAAATAAAAAATACAATGAAAATATAAAAAACAAATAGAATAATTTTCTGTGTAAGATTTTACTTGTTTACGTACAAACTGTATTAATAGATATCCATTAAAGGATAAAAAGCCCAGGCCATTTACTGTGCCCATTTACCTTATAAGGTTACAGTGATGTCATCATGCATCTTACATCATAAACAGCTGAGGGCAGGTAACAAAGGCTTGCACCTTCTGAAGCCAGTCAGTGTTTAGCTAGGACTACATCGTAAACAGGTACTCATCAGATCTTATATCTATTATCAGAACAAACTGAACATTTCAGGATAATATGGACAATGCTAATATTTCAATGTCTTTGATTTCCTAGTATGAAGTCTGTCAAGCAATATTACTGCCGCATGGACCTAAACAGGATCTGGAGGAGGATGGTAATGTATAAAAGGATGGAGTGATGATAAAGTAGTTAAATAATAGATCAATTTAATACAGATCCAGGGACAGATTTGCAGCCGATCGCCTTATTATGGGGTCAGGAAGGAATTTTTTGCTTGGACATATTTAATATTACTATTGGTATGTCCAAGTTTTTTCGCCTTCCTCTGGATCATTTATTCACTAAACTTTGAATTGTAGCAAATTAAAATCTGACCAGGTTGTTCACTAAACATTGGATTTTATCTGGAAGTATTTTGTGTTCTTGAAACCCCTCACAGTATAATGTTTATAAAAGGTAAAATTGTTTAAAATATATGTAAGCTTAATACAAATGTATTAAAGATAAATTCACTAAATAAAATTAGAAAACTTTATTAAGTGTTCTTGCATAGCAAGACCACTTAATGTTATCTCACATATATATTATTATAGCCAGATTTGCCACCCTAACTCCTCCCACAGTTTTTACACTACATAGACAAAAATCTACCAAAACGTGCAGATTGTTCCCGATCGGATTGCTATTACTTTGTGGAACGTTTCGCCGAATGGTTCACGGAATATCGTTGTTCTTCTGGCGAAATTTGTCCCATAGGAATGAATGGCAAAGCTAGAGTGGGAGCTTGCAAAAGTTGAAAAATCAGGACATGATTTCTAAACTGCCACCGCTCCCTCATTTTCAGGCCCACCTACTCAAATCTTATATCAAAACGTTCAGCTATCCCTGCTGCCACTAAAAATGTCCACAGCTAAGCCATAGTCCTTATAGTTTTCACAATATGACCATTTGTTTGCAACTTACGCAGTCCATTGACATTCATTGAAACTCCACTCTGCAAAGCTCACATTTGAAGGGCAATTTCTAAACTGCGATTGTGCCTTCATTGTTAATATCTCAGAGACATACATACTATACATCAAAATGTAGGTTTGGGTCTTGTGATTCTCACAATATAAAGCTCTTCACTGTAGGATTTATAGTTTTTAAAATACGACCGTTTGAAGATGGCAACCGCCAAAATATTCTGACCTGTGCCAGGCTGCAGCAGCAAGTGATGTCATAGACAGGGCCTTTTGCACCTGCTAATGGTTTTATAACTGTATGTTTTAATGTAACTGTGAAGCACTTTGGGCAACAACGTTGCAATTAAATGTGCTATATAAATAAATAATAACAGTTACTCCACCCACTCCAGTTGTAGACTACTGGTGGAGGCAAGAACACTTCACACAATTTCCCCAGAAATTGTAGCTTTTCTAGTTAGTTATATAGTTACTTTTTAAAGGACCACTCTAGGCACCCAGACCACTTCAGCTTAATTAAGTGGTCTGGGTGCCAGGTCCTTCTAGGGTTAACCCATTTTTTCATAAACATAGCAGTTTCAGAGAAACTGCTATGTTTGTGAATGGGTTAAGCCTTCCCCCTAATCCTCTAGTGGCTGTCTCATTGACAGCCGCTAGAGGCGCTTGCGTGATTCTCACTATGAAAATCACAGTGAGAGCACGCAAGCGTCCATAGGAAAGCATTATGAATGCTTTCCTATGTGACCGGCTGAATGCGCGCGCAGCTCTTGCCGCGCGTGCGCATTCAGCCGACGGAGAGGAGAAGAGGAGGATCAGAGGAGGAGAGCTCTCCGCCCACCGCTGGAAAAAGGTAAGTTTTTACCCCTTTCCCCTTTCCAGAGCCGGGCAGGAGGGGGTCCCTGAGGGTGGGGGCACCCTCAGGGCACTCTAGTGCCAGGAAAACGAGTATGTTTTCCTGGCACTAGAGTGGTCCTTTAATTACTATGGTTTACAGTAATACAAAGACAAAGGGCCTCTTACAAATATAAATCCTTAAAAATACATTTAAAACAATAATAATAATAATTTGCGATTTTTGTAGCGCTTTTCTCCCTGTGAGACTCAAAGCACTTTACAAATATATAAAGCAGACATAAAAGCTAAGCGTTTCTGACAGTCAGATGAGCTGACTGAATGCCTATCAAAAGAGTCGCAGGCCAATGTTAAAATACGTTTGCCATTTAATTGGAAGCCAATGCAGGGAGTGGAGAATAGGTGTTATGTGACATGATCGACTTTGGTTGGTCAGTAGTCTGGCTGCTACTTTTTGTACTGTCTGTTGGTGATGGAGTTCTTTTTCTGGGAGGCCCAAGTAGAGTACATTACAGGAATCTTGACAAGAGGACGCAAATACATGGATTAATGGTGGTGCACAAGGCGTTAAGAACTCCTTCTGTCACTTACCTGATTCAAACACCGATGTCCCTCTGCTTCTCCCCCACCAAAGTAAGCCGACATTGGGGCCTACTGCACATGAGCGGAAATCTCGGTGCTTGCATTGGGACTTCCCCCATACAAAAGTGTTGCATAATACGTTCCCATGAGGTCTTGGGTGGCACTAGATGTCCTCATGCATAGTGTTAGGATATCCAGTGTCAGTTAGGCAACCAAAAGTCGCCTAACGACTGGAAGTTCCTCTAGTGGTTGTCGAGAGTTCGCATAGAAAGTTCAATCCTTAACTTCCATATGCGCCTAATGTTTCTCCACTGCAGTGGCAGATGGTGTGTAGAACTCTGTTGGAGTGGCAGGTGGACTGCAATTCTCCGCCGTTCCAGTAGATGAAGTGCGGATCTCCATCGTCTTGGCCGATGGAACATACTGATGCAGCAGTGGAGTGCCGCTCTTTGCCATCATGGCAGATGGAGAAGGGTCAGGCCCCTGTTGTTCTGCAGCTTGGGTAAGTGTGTGAGTAGAGGAGCAGGATCCTGTTGGTGCATGTCACCACGAAGTAGTCTGCCACATATTTGAATTAGTCCTCATCGGATTTGCTCTTGAGGCAGCATCGAGGCAGTCACCATTTGGGCCAAAAAGTCCTCAAATATTGCCAGTGAGGCTGTGTACAACAACAAAGGTCTTTGTCAGGACCTGTGCCGTCGGTGAGGACTTTTCCGCCATCTTGGGAAGCTTAGGTGTCCACAGGTTAGTGGCAACAGCTGTCTGCTATGGAATGAGTAGCAGTGTAGCAGTGTAGGTCAGTCCACCAGGAACCAAAATAACTCCCACCAATACAAAGAGGGGGATAGAAGTCAAGGTGGCCCGCACAGCAAGCTTGAGAGCGTGGAACTCTTCTGCCTTTCCCCAGCACAGCAGCCTGTAGGCCACGGCAAGTCTGAACAGGATCCCGAGTTAGGTATCAGTGGGTTAATCACAGCTACCCCACTTCAGTTTGCGTGGAATCGCCCATATTTTATTGCAGTGGCTAAAAATATCCCTCAAAAATCAGTAAGCAAAGCGGGAGCTCGCCCAGTACACGTCTGATCAGCACGTGTCTCAGGCTCCACTAACCCTAGTTATTTTAACACTGTTAGATCAGGAATACACGTTTGTGTTTCTGACCCTATAGTGTTCCTTTAATAAACGGGCATATAAAAATTGACACTAAAATATATACTCCTCATTCCCTTGTAAGTATGTATTCATAAATATAATGCCAAGACCCAATTGCAGGGCAATTTCTAAAAAAAAAAAAAAAAAAAAACTAATATGGAAAAGATATCTGAATGAAAAAAAAAAGGAAAACAAAAGAATGAAAGAAAAACAAAAATAAACACAAAAATTAAAATATGAGAATAACAAAAAAGTTAATGAAAAAAATATAAAAATACAAAAAATAAATAAATAAATATATATATATATATATACTGATATGGAAAAGATAGCTGAATAAAAAAAGTTAAAAGAAAGAAAAGAATAAAAGAAAGAAAACTTTAAAAAGAGCAAGAATAAAAATATGAGAAAATAAATTAAAAAATCATTGAATAAAAATGAAAATATAAATGAGAAAGAAATAAAAAAATATAAAACAAATATGAGAATAACAAAAGTAGAAATTGAAAATGATTTATTGAATATCTAAAAGAGCAATAATTTATTGAAAAATATATTAATGAATACATCTCAGAGGAATAATTGTTGATTTAAACATTTTTTTAAAAGCCTGAAGTCAATATCTATATTTAATTCTGTGACTCAAGGTTTATTTTTTTTGTTTGTTTGTTTGTTTTTTAAAGGAACACTAAAACATTTAGATTCAAACCTGTATTCCTAAATTGTTTGGGTTCCTGACCTTCATAGGCGTGCGCAGCCCATTGCATTAGGGTGTGCACCCTAAAGCACAAGCACACGCGACATATATATATATATATATATATATATATATATATGTATGTATATATAGATATATATATAGATATATATACACACACACACACACAAAGCTGTGTGTGTGCTGCGTGAGGTGCTGTTAGTGTGATGTGTGTGTGAGGGTGCTGGTAGTGTACTATGTGGGTGAGGGTGTTTGTGTGTGCGTGCGTGCTTGTGAGGGTGCTGTGAATGTACTGTGTGTCAGGGTGCTGTTTGTGTGTGTTTGCACTTGTGAGGGTGCTGTAAATGTACTGTGTGTGAGGGTGCTGTTTGTGTGTGAGGGTACTGGTAGTGTGCTGTGTGTGTGTTTGTTAGGGTCCTGTTTGTGTTTGTGAGGGTGCTGTTTGTGTAATGAGTGTGAGAGTGCTGTGTGTTTGTGAGGGTGCTCTGTGTGTTGGTGCTGTGTATGTGTGTTGGTGCTGTGTATATGTGTGGGTGATGTGTATGTCTGTGGGTGCTGTATGTGTGTAGGTGCTGTATGTGTGTGGGTGCTGTATGTCTGTGGGTGCTGTGTATGTCTGTGGGTGCTGTGTATGTCTATGGGTGCTGTATGTGTGTGTGGGTGCTGTATGTATGTTGGTGCTGTGTATGTGTGTGTGTGTGTGTGATTGTGGGGGGTGGAGGTGTCGGTACATTACTTAATATCCCCCCTCCCTTCTTACTTTATGTAGGGAGGGGGGATCTTTCCTTGCTGCTTTCCCTGGTGGTCCAGTGGAGGTGGGGGCAGATCAGTTATCCCCCCTCCCTTCTTACCTTATGCCTGGGAGGGGGGATCCTACGGCTGCCATCCATCCCTGGTGGTCCAGTGGAGAGTGAACTCTAGCCCCGCAGGGCTAGAGTTCACTCACGCGAGATCTGAGCGTTGCCGCGGCAACGCTCAGATCTCGCGAGAGGAACCCGGCGGAGCTGCTGGCAAGAGCTCCGCCGGTCCTCTCCTGCCTCCCTCACTGCCTGTGAGCCGTTGAGGGGAGGCTGAGAGCAGAGCCGGCGCTCGAATAGCGCCGGCTCTGCATGAGCCGGCAGGGTAGATCCTGAGATCTCCCCTGCCGGTCTCAATACATAGGCGTGCCGCGGGGATTAGGGTGTGCCCAGGCACACCCGGCACACCCCGTGCGCACGCCTATGCTGACCTTGTTTACATAGGTCAGGTCGGGTTTTTGCTCTTCTGGCACTGATTACCTCTCTTCCTCCGCAATTTCATAGCCTCCTCTGGCGTAGTCCAATCCAATGCTCCTCGTAGGGGAACACTGGGATCCTGATGCACATGCACAGCGAACATCATACGCGTATCCAAGCTTCCCCATTTCCTATGGGGGCTTCCGTATCACGTGACCGATCAGCGCAGTAGAGACTCCTCCAGTGGCTGTTTAACCCTTTCAGGTAAACATTGCTATTTCTGCAAAATGGCAGTGTTTTACCTTGCAGGGTTAAATTGACAGAACCACTGCACCCAGGCCACTTCATTGAGATTAAGTGGCCTGGGTGACTCTATTGGTCCTTTCATTTATTAATCCAAAAGGTTTCCATTTGATCTAGTTTTTTTATTATTATTATTATTATTATTATTATTATTATTATTATTTCCTCCTTTTTATTGTGCTTGAACTTGTTAAATGCCTAATAATGTGATATATATACACACATATATGTTTTTATGTATTCACTTTATTTGCAAAAGGTTACAATGTAAATTAACTACATGTTTCTAATTTATTTAATTTATGCTCAAATTACCTTGTTTTTTTAATCTCCAACATGTAGGTTCCAATGCATTGTTTGCCCAAGGGCTAACAAGGTCACATCCTGTAAATTATTGGGACACTGAAATTTTCGCACAGAGATTCATTGATTCAATGCATTTTTATGAGGAGATGCTAAATGGCCTGGGCGGTGTCCCACCCTTCTCCTTGGATGAGATCACTAAATTTGACAATCTTAGCCAATCCAATGCTTTACTATGGGAAAGCACTGTGATTGGCTGAGATCATCAATTCTGATGATGTCAGCCAAGGAGGATCAGGGTTGGAACCAGCGCCGCCGGATCTGTGCGGCACTGGCATAAAGTGGCATTTTTCAATGTTTAAGGGAGTCAAGGTGAAGCCAAGGGACCTAAATAGTTGTTTTAACACTATAAGATCAGGTACACACGTTTGTTTTCCTGACCCTATAGTGTTCCTTTAATAAACTGCAGTATATAAAATTGACTCTAAAATATATACCCCTCATTCTCCTGTAAGTATGTATTCATAAATATAATGCCAAGGCCCAATTGCAGGGCAATTTCTAAAAAAAAAAAAAACAACAACAACAAAAAAAACTAATATGTAAAAGATAACTGAATGAAAAAAAAGAAAAAAATAAGAAAAACAAAAGAGTGAAAGAAAAACAAAAATGAATAAAATAATTAAAATAATTATAATAATTAAAATATGAGAACAACAAAAAATGAAAAAGTTAATGAAAAAAAATATTAAAATACAACAAAATAAAATATATAAATATACTGATATGGAAAAGATAGCTGAATGAAAAAAGAAAGAAAAGAATAAAAGAAGGAAAACATAAAAAAGAGCAAGAATAAAAATATGAGCACAATAAAAAAACTAATTGAATAAAACAGAAAAAATATATAAAAAAGAAAGAAAAAATATAAAACAAATATGAGAATACCAAAAATAAAAATTGAAAATGATTTATTGAATATCTAAAAGAGCAATAATTTAGCGAAAAATATATTAATGAATACATCTCAGAGGAATAAATGTTGATTAAAAAAAAAAAAAAAAAAGCCTGAAGTCAACGTCTATCTTTAATTCTGTGGCTGAAGGTTTTTTTTTTTTTGTTTGTTTTTTAAAGGAACACTAAAACATTTGGATACCAACCTGTATTCCTAAATTGTTAGTGTTCCTGACCTTAGTTATATAGGTCAGGTCGGGTTTTTGCTCTTCTGGCACCGATTACTTCTCTTCCTCCTGCAATTTCATAGCCTCCTCTGGCGTAGTCCAATCCAATGCTCCTCGTAGGGGAACACTGGGATCCTGATGCACTTGCACAGCGAACATCATACGCGTATCCAAGCTTCCCCATTTCCTATGGGGGCTTCCATATCACGTGACCGATCAGCGCAGTGGAGACTCCTCCAGTGGCTGTTTAACCCTTTCAGGTAAACATTGCTATTTCTGCAAAATGTCAGTGTTTTACCTTGTAGGGTTAAATTGACAGAACCACTGCACCCAGGCCACTTCATTGAGATTAAGTGGCCTGGGTGACTATTGGTCCTTTCATTTATTAATTCAAAAGGTTTCCCTTTGATCTAGTTTTTTATTATTATTATTATTTCCTCCTTTTTATTGTGCTTGAACTTGTTAAATACCTAATAATGTGAGATATATATACACATATATATTTTTTATTTATTTACTTTATTTGTAAAAGGTTATAATGTAAATTACCTACAGGTTTCTAATTTATTTAATTTATGCTCAAATTACCTTGTTTTTTTAATCTCCAACATGTAGGTTCCAATGCATTGTTTGCCCAAGGGCTAACAAGGTCACATCCGGTAAATTATTGGGAGAGTCTTTCAACCTCAGGAAGTGGATATTGTCCAACTCCCAAAGAGGTTGCCATCCCCCAATAACCCAAGATATCTAGGGGTGCCAAGCCTATTAAATATATATTATAACTAATATTATATATATTCATAACTAAATAAAGAGATTAAACATGACATTGTTCATGAGAGTGCAATGCCCTGCATTAAGCCCAGGTGTCCTATTGTCCACACGCCCCTTGCCATCCCCACCGTTATGAAATTTCTATCTGCCTCCTCACCCTAATAACAGTGAGGGTAGGCACAATAAATCTAATACCTGTCAAAACTTACCTCATTTAGGAGAATGGACAATGGTGTGTCCACTCCATACTTCATGTATATCTTCATGTATATATTTGTTTTATGTATTTATTTATGTTTTAACACTATGCTGCCTAGCAGGGAAATAGTTCACAGATTTAAAATATGAGCCTGGATTTTAAAGGAGCGCTATAGGGTTAGGAATGCAAATGTGTATTTCTGACCCTATATTGTTAAAACACCATTTAGGTCACCCTCACTTGCCCCCTTAAATAAGAGGAATTTTTTTTTTTTTTTTAAATTACCTTTACTCCAGTACTACAAAGGTTCTGCTGACATTGGCTCCGTCTTCAATATGCCTATCAGAATTGACAATCTCAGCCAATCCAATGCTTTCCTACAGGCGGGTGGGGTGAAGTCAAATGCCGTGCTGGCAAATCAGCATCTCCTCATAGAGATGAATTGAATCAAGGTATCTATATGAGGAAAGTTCAGTGACTTCCTGCAGAGCATTGTGCAGCACTAATCCAGGAAACACCTCTAGTGGCTGTCTGAGTGACTGCCACTGGAGGTGTTCCCAGGCAACTGGAGGTGTTCTGAAAAGGCAGTTTTTACAGCAAAAAACCTGAAGGTACGGACTATACTTACCAGAACAGCTACATTAAGCTGTAGTTCTTCTGGTGAATATAGTGTCCTTTTACGTGTCCGATGCCCACATTTTATGCATTTTAGCTTTCTGGCTGTAATACAGACAAACTTCAGACTTCTTATGAAGAAAGTCTTTTGCAGTCAGAATATACACATAATATACACAGTCATATGGTTTTGTAAGGGGCCAATGAGACTTTAATGAATAACCCTGTCAATAGTCAAATTTAGCCAAAAACAGCCAAGTTATGACTATGACATCTAATGACTATAATTACTTTTGCCTACATTTTGCCATCAGATTTTAATTTGCTATGATTTAGAGTTTAGCGAATAAACTGTGCATGAAGATTTTTTCCTTTTTGTATAAAAGGTTTTTTTTCTTCATTATAAATAAATAAATAAAAACATTTAAAATATTTTCTTCTGTCATGTTCTTTTATTGCAACACAACTCCAGGGCTGATTTACTAAATATTTAAAGGAAGACCTCAAAACATCAGCATTCTGTAGAAGCTTTGGTTTCAGGAGTGCCATGGCTTCAACCTAACCTAAGAACGGTTTTAGAACGGGTTGACTTCCCATCTAGGGTCCTCTGGTCACTGTCACTCGCCAATAGTACAGCTGACAGAGAGGCTGGAAGTTATCTGTCTGTTCTAATCCTGGCAGTGCAGAGCTTAGCTGATTGTCTGACAGTGATCAGCTTACTCTCTCAGCCAATGACATAGCCCTGCACATCCTGTAAATTATTGGAAGTTCTTAAGCAGGAGCTTCCGGCTCTATGTTGAATGTAGTGATTGAATGTAGCATGCTATATATAGTGTTAATGGTGGGTGTTTGGAGTGTTAATTTAAAAATATTATAAATGGTGTTAAAAACCCCATAGTTGTGAAACACATTGACTGCTGGCATGATCTAATGGATGTATGGATGAAGATACCTGCACCAAAGCGGCTTTCATGTAAACAGATTTTATGGAAGGAGTTTTTAACACGGTGATTAAATAAGAGGCAGCCAATAAGCACAGCACATACAGACTTCAGGCTCCATGGTGCTTTAAGTCAGTCGCTGGTAGTCCTAAATGGACGGTCCTTCATTTAAAGGTTGAAGGAAGAGGCCACAAAGTGTGCTTTACGGTTTTTCAAATAATGTGCAGAATACGAGGCACCGGATTGGAGCAGCACAGGAAGCAAATAGCAACACAGACTTGTTGGTACAGATACAAAGAAGCAAATAAAAAGTAAAAAAAAAAAAGCCAAAGTCTAGTGCCTCCCTCAATTCCCATTTCCTTTTTCCAGTAGTAACACTTCTCTTCTCACTAATAACTTTACTGATCAATATCCCACCTGATGACCAGCTATACCTTTCTGGCCATTACATTGGCTAATGGAAATAGAACACACAAGTTTTATATTTGTGTATTATCCTAGACATAACTCGGGTGCCTGGTCCTTAATCTGCAACTTATTTATGTAAGTTACTCGAACAGTGCATCCTGCATTTGTTTCACTGCAAATCATTGCACATCCTAAGTGTCAGTCTGGGAAAAGTGCCAACCACCAATACCTTCCATCATGCAGCCCTGGAAGATAAATAAAAATATAAATGTAGGTTATATGGTAGGAGAGCGAGGCATTAGATTGATAATCTGGAGGCCTTGCTCCCACTTTTGCTTCCAATAATTTATCTATTAGACTGAAACATTTTTCAGGGAATAGAGGAAATAGAGGGGGAAGAAAGGCCTCTCGTTGCAGCTGTCACATAAAGCCAGGTAGGAGCAGGAAAAGACATGTGGGAATGGAGAATGTGAGGGATCATGTGACACATGACATGGGAGAGATGGCAGAGACACATCAGGTACATAGGAAGGATGGCAGAAAGTGATGTGGGATATGGAAGGGATAGCAGTGACATAGGGGGGATTTGGAGAGGATGGCAAATGATTCCCTAAGTCAGCTATGCTTTCAGATTGATTACTCTGGCCTTACATAACCACACACACATGCATCAGCACATTTATGCATCCCAGGTATATCACTTTTCTGTACATTTAGTGCCAGCACCTTTCAGGGAGGCTATGAGGCCCTCAACTGCCCTGATCTGCTGTGTCATGTGCAATCAACTGTGTTGGCAGGTCCAAGTTTCTTGGTGGCATTCAAAAGATGATGTATGTGTTATAGAGGGGAATAGGAAGGGGCATTGCATGGAGCAAGACATTTTCGTTCGTAAACCAGGGTGGATCATCAGATGTGTTAGTGAGTGTGTCTCAGACCATCTCCCAAAAGGGCTTGATGGCTGGGCAATCCCACCACATGTGTCTTATTGATCATGTCCCCTCCCCATATTTCATAGTTATGTAGACTAAAACGCAACATGTGTCCATCAAGACAAAAAGCTCAGTTTGAAGCGCTTTAAAATTTAAAAAATCTAGGAACAAAATCCTAGAATGGCAGTTATATTTATCCTTGGATCAAGAAGCTATTACCCCACAAATTAAAAATGATATCCCTTACACATTATCAACATACACGCGCCAAATTCACCCGACTTGGCATTCTGGAGTAACCTGGAGAGTAAGATCCGCTCCCTGCCACACGGCTTACAGATCCTAGGGGGTGACTTCAACGCAGTCCCATGCCCAGCAGCAGACAGAAGCACCAAGATGGGTCAACCTAGATCACAAGGCAGAGGCGCCCAAGAAAAAGCTTTCTATGGCTTTCTAAAATCAACAGGACTCATAGACATATGGCAGGCACAACATCCAAGCGACAATGACTATACCTTCCTCTCTGCCTCACACCACACATACTCTCGCATAGACCTGTTCCTAGTAAATGGCGCCACCGGACCGAAAGCTGTGGATACCGGCATCGGTTCTATCACCTGGTCGGACCACGCAGACATACACCTGATGCTGGGCAACATGGGAAGGACGACCCCTTGGACGGGGAGACTCAACACGTCCCTCCTTAAAGACCCCCAGAAAGTTGCTACCATCACTGAGGACATTTCCTCTTACTTCTCCACAAACAATTCTCCTGTACTTGACTAGGGGCACACTCTGGGCAGCACATAAGGTGGTAATAAGAGGCCAACTTATAAAAATAGCCACACACAAAAAAAGAATCAAGATGCAAAGACTACAGGAACTCATGGATGCCCTGAGAACCGCTGAACAAAAACATAAATCAGCCCCCACCAAGACCCTTTACACTCAACTAGAAACAGCGAGGCGGGCAGTGAAAGAACTCCTCCTGGAGGACGCAGCCCACAGCCTTCTCTGGTCTAAACAGACCTTTTATGAGAAGGCAAATAGAATGGACACATATCTTGCCCGCACACTGACACCGAGACAGGCGCGACATCACATTGCTTCCCTGAAACACCCAGACGGTTCCATAAAGACAACCCCTACGGACATAGCAGCAGTCTTTACAGACTTTTACAAAGCCCTATACAATCACTCACCCACAACCGACTCCCAACAAGACAAAGAAGCAAACCTGACCGCTACCTTTTTGTGACAACTGAGCCTACCTGACCTGTCCCCTGAGTCGAGAGCAGCTCTTGACCTAGACATAACATCAGACGAAGTAGACAGGGCTATATCTAAACTACACAGCAATAAAGACGGATTCGCAGGTGCATATTACAAAACATTTTGTGATGTCCTGACCCCCCGGCTGGTGACTGTATTTAACGACTTACGCTCGGACGGCCTACCTGACATGACTTTAGCTAATATAGTGCTGATCCCTAAGCCCGGGAAGGACCCTCAGTACCCAGAGAACTATAGACCCATCTCACTTATTAACCACGACGCAAAACTGTTAGCCAAGATCTTGGCGGAGAGACTCAACCCTTACCTACACGCACTGATAGATCCCGACCAAGTGGGATTCATCCCAGAGAGACAATTATTTGAAAATACAAGACAAAATTGCAACATCATTTGGCGCCAACACATCATGAACACTCCCACCCTAATAGTTTCCCTAGATGCTGAAAAAGCTTTTGATACGGTCAAATGGCCGTACCTTTTCAGCCTCCTAGAACACTTACATCTCCCAACCCCATTTATAAAAGCTATACAGGCCCTATATCATGAAGTCTCGGCCCAAGTGAGGCTACCGGGGGCCCCCGCACGCCCCTTTCCACTCACGAACGGCACAAGGAGGGGTGCCCTCTATCTCCCTTCCTCTTTGCCCTGGCCCTGGAACCCCTACTGCAGGCCCTATGCGAACGTCCTGAAATTAAGGGGGTGAATATAGGGGGCCAGTAGTTCTTGGTGTCGGCATACGCCGATTATGTCCTGCTGTCCATCACATCCCTGATTGCCTCCATGGGAGGGGTCCAGGAGACCCTATCACGATTCAGCCCACTCTCGGGATACACGATTAATATGTCCAAGTCCAGTGCCTTCCCCATAGGGATGCCCTCGAAAATTATAGCCCACATACATGACAACCATAGCATCCAATGTGCAACGCACTCCATTACTTACCTAGGCATCCAGCTGACAGCCGATCCGACTGATATGCACAAATACAACTACCCCCCCATGTTTAGAGCTCCTATTCGGGATATGGACAACTGGGCGGAAAGACCTATTTCTTGGATGGGGCGGATCCATTCAGTTAAAATGAATGTCCTCCCGAGGATCCTGTTTCTTTTTCAGGTCCTCCCCCTACCGCTCACAAAGGCAGACCTTGCACACCTACAAAAAGCTATCGGCAACTTCATCTGGCAAAACAGAAGGCACCGGGTAGCGAGACACATACTATACCACCTGAAGCAGATGGGGGGACTGGGTCTACCTAACCTATATTATTATTACCTGGCAGCCCAAATAACACAAATCACACTATAGCACTCCCCAGTAGGGGCAAGAAAGTGGGTAGAATTGGAGTCACTCCTTATGGGACCTGACCTACCACAATACACCATATGGGTCCCAAAGGACCTCAGACCCCTACCGAGGACCGACTGCCCCGCCATTACCAACTCAATACACATATGGGTCAGGACGGCCCAGAAATATCGACTCTCCTCCACGCCATCCACGCTCATGCCCTTCCTGAGAAATAGGGCATTCATCCCAGGACTGACAGCACGTAACTTTAAACGAATAGAACAAGCAGGCCTACAGAGAATATGTCATCTCTATACTGAGGGAGCACTTATACCTTTCGACATAGTCAGTCAAAGACAACACCTCACCTCAGCGGACTTCTTCAGGTATCTCCAGATAGCCGACTATGCTAGACAACCACACATAAAGAAGGCCACACTAAC